>NC_045553.1:48348618-48506542 GCF_009769535.1 Thamnophis elegans
TCTCTCTCTGTCTCTCTCTCTCTCTCTCTTTCAGTTTATGGACTGTCCACCAGTGGGCTGTCTGTTGGGATGACTTGCATTGTGTTGGGTTACTTCTGGTGAAGGACCACTGTGAACCAACTTGTCTTGGTGCTTCAACGGAAAACCATGCATGGCTTGGAGAACATGAGTTGGACGTCCCTGCAGCAGGAGATGAATTAATCCGATGTGAACCACGTCTTCCAGCTCCAGCACAACCATTGTGCTGCCCTCCCCTCTTTCCTCCCTGGCCAGATCACACCATGACCTGTCACGTTTTGTTTCAGAGAGCCCAGCTTCCAACACGACCTTTGGAGATTAGAAACATTTGTTTGGCACATCGTTTGGCTACACAAAGCGGGTCTGACAGCTTCATTATGGAGTTTTACAAACTGTTACTCCGTATTGAAATCCCACTGCGGCTTCATTTCACCTCCCGCCCAGCCTTTCCTCCCCCCCACCCCACCCCGTTCCTTTTGTGGCTTCGTTGTGTAGTTGGGGAGAGAAAGCCGGGAAGAAGGAGGAGGAATGAACTTGACTGGCTGTGATTGTCAGGCCTCGTTGTGTGTCGCGTGTGCAGAGGAGATATGCTAAGTACACAGACAAGCAAGATTGCAGCCTCTGCTATGTGTCATAACTCACTTCTCTGTAGTCTGTAGCTTTACATCATCCTTGGGGAAAAAGAGGCTTTTTCTACAAAAGCCAACCCACAAATCAAAAGCTAATAAATCACACAGCCATAACTGCAGGAATGCTGCCCTCTCAGACACATCTCCAGTTCAACACACAAGTAAATACAACTTCTGGCTCGGCCCCAAATGGGAGGGCTGGTTGCAGTTGTTTGTCTCTTAGCCATCCAATGATGGGGAGAGGGGAAAAGAAAGAAAGAAAGAAAATTCTTTTCACAGGCCAACAGAGTCGTGAAGGTTCTCCTCCTTGCTATCTTTCCAAGGACTTGTCATCCAAATGGTTTTAATTAAAAAGCCTGTTGCTGGGAGGAAGGGCAAAAATGGAAGTTTCAGCCAAGTTAGCTTGATTTGAGCATCGGCGAAACTTGCTTCTATTTTTACCTGTGAATTTTTCTGAGCTAGACACTTGGATAATAGCCGCTCATCAACGCTCTGCAACGAGATAATTTGCATAAGGCAAAAACAGAACAGGCCTTTTTAGAAAAAGTTTCTATGGGCGTCATCGGAACGCGGAAATGTCACCCTCTTTGACGCCAATGTAACTACAGGGAAACATCCTCTGTAGAGGTCTAAGCGGTTGAGGATCCAAGACTTCTTTTTGTGGATCTGCATCTTTTGCAAGTAACGTTTCATCCAAGTAGAAGGAAAGAGAAGACAAGGAGGACCAACAGAAGGTGGATGGGATCAGTTACAGTAGTGATGGAGATATCATTGGAAGACCTGAAAGACCAGGTTGGAGACAGATTGTGATGGAGAAAATCTGTCTATAAGATTACTAGGAATCAGTAACTGATTCCACACCATCCATCCATCCATCCATCCATCCATTGAATCATCCACCTACCCACTCACTCACCCACCCACCCATCCATTGAACCATCCATCCATTGAGCCATTGAAAATCTGTCTATAAAGTCACAAGGTATCAGCAACTGATTCAACATCATCCATCCATCCATCCATCCATCCATCCTTCCTTCCTTCCATCCATCTATCCAACCATCCAACCAACCAACCAACCAACCAACCAACCAACCAACCACCATTGAACCATACATTCATTGAACTATTGATCAATCGATCGATCCATCCATCCATTGAACCATCCATTGAACCACCCACCCACCCATCCATTGAACCATTGAAAATCTGTCTATAAGATCACAAGGAATCAGCAACTGATTCCACATCATCCATCCATCCATCCATCCATCCATCCATCCATCCATCCATCCATCCATCCATCCATCTATCTATTGAACCATCCATCCACCCAGAAAGAAATTTTTCAGTCTTCAAGTTCAGATACTTCAAGATCTTTATTCCGTGCTGTGACCTCCAAGTCATTTAAATGACTCATGGGATGTGCTTCCAACTGTTCTCCTAGCTTTCTATTTCAAAAGCTTTAGTTTTAACTGGTGAGAATGGTTTCAAAGTTCAGTTGAGTCAATAGGTAGGTGGATTTTCCTCTTCTCTAAGAGGGAGACTGGAGCAGTTGGGTGTCCTTGAAAAGCCACGAACAGGCATGATGTTGTGGAGATCATACACACTCATACCATGATGGCAAACCTATGGTATGCATGCCAGAGGTGGCACACACAGCCCTCTCTGTGGACACATGTGCCATTGCCAACTGGTCTTCTGATTTTTGATGCGCACATGCGTGCCAGCCAGCTGATCTTCGCACATGCTGGAGCATTGGAAACCCAAAGACTAAGTGGATGGTGTGCATGCAAGTGCCAGAAACCAGAAGACAAGGTGGCTGACGCATGTGCACCGGCTACCCAGTCTTCGGGTTTCTGGTGCTCTGGCACATGCATGCACACGCATGCACACACATGCATTGTGGTTTGGCCACTCGGTGCTGAAAAGGTTGACCATCCCTGCTCTAGTAGAAGATTTCTGGCGACGGTGATACTAGGAAACGATGAACTAGCTTTGAACTGTCTTGAGATGGCACAGGAATTCGCAGACATGAAATTAAGTGCTTCTAAAAAGCCTTTCTCCAAGTGCAGGTGAATTATTAATTTTAAAACTTGGTTTCTGGTAGGTCTGATTTATGAAGCTTATCTCCCTCCCCCACAACCCAACACAGTAGCAGCTGAAGCCCACGATCGCAGTGCCATTCAGTTGAAAAAGCAGACAGTTTTCTTAGCACCTTCCAAGGTGTCAGGAAGACTCCATTTACCAGCTGGTGCTCATTTTTTTTCCCCAACGGGCAGCCAAGATCCTGCCAGGTGCTCAGTCCTTTCAACCTAAGGGCCAAAAGAACCCAGAATGGCAAAAAACCTTAAATCTTAAATCAATCTGAAGATGGATGTTCCAGGCATTTTGTACAGTAACTCCAGGTTCTGCTCCTTCCTCATGCCTCCGACTTCAGTGTGACCCTCGTTTTAATGGGGGTCAGGTTTATTAACCTGCAGAAATGAGAAACAAAGAGAAAGGCCGATAGACACCAAACCTACAGAAGCCAGGAACTTCAGGATAAAATTGAGTGGAGATTTAAGTCCTTTATTTATTTATTAGTTCAATTCAGTGGCTACCCAACTCCAGAGTGGCTCTGGGAGAGTTACAGGTGAAAATTAAAAGTCTACAAAAGATATCAAGAGGGAGGGAAAATCAGGGAGCTTGGTTCAAATAGGTTCTCTGGAAGAAGCTTAGATCTTCTGCTTTGAGAAATGGGGTCTTTTGGGGACAACCCAAAACCTGGGCTCGCAGGTGTAACCTTTTTCTTTCTGGCAAGACATTTGGGGACCTAATCGGATGCCATTTGTTCAAAGAGACCCATGTTAGTTTATGATATCAAAAACCAGAGGCTCACAGAAAACTTTTTAAGAACTTTTCCTTGCCTGAAAAGGAGCTGGAGATGACTCTTCAGGTGTCTCTAAAGGAGAATATTTGTAGCTCAGGGATGAGATGAGGGGTCCTTGGTGTTCTCTGAGTTTGGTGGTTTTCTTCCAGATGTTTCATTAATGGACTAGATCAGTGTTTTTCAACCTTTTTTGTGCAAAGGCACACTTTTTTCATGAAAAAAATCATGAGGCACACCACCATTAGAAAATGTTAAATTTTTTTAACTCTGTGCCTATATTGACTATATATAAGGTGTTTTTCCCACGGCACACCTTACACTATGTCACAGCACACTAGTGTGCCACGGCACAGTGGTTGAAAAACACTGGACTAGATAACATCATCAGTGCTAGAAGGCCTAGCTAGGGACTTACCCTAGTTACCTAATTGGGTAATGAAACATCTGCAAGAAAACCGCCAAGGAGCCCTCATGTGGTATAGGGTATAAATGAGCTGAGTTGGCGCAGTGGTTAAATGCAGCACTGCAGGCTACTTCAGCTGACTGCAGTTCTGCAGTTTGGCTGTTCAAATCTCACCGGCTCAGGGTTGACTCAGCCTTCCATCCTTCCGAGGTGGGTGAAATGAGGACCCAGATTGTGGGGGCGATATGCTGACTCTGTAAATCGCTTAGAGAGGGCTGAAAGCCCTATGAAGCGGTATATAAGTCTAACTAAACAAATGGTGTAGGGCTTCTTGCTTGAGCAAGGGGTTGGACTAGAACAGCGATCACCAACTGGTGGTCCGTGAGAAAATTGTGGTGATCCGCAGAAAAATTATTTGCATTTTTTATATTGCACTAAATCCGGGGTCCTCAAACTACGGCTCCTGGGACGGATATGTGCAATGAATGTTTGTGTTGCTGCAGAGAGTCTCCCCCTTCGGGGTCTTTTTGTGCAGATCAGAGAGGGGCAGAAATTCAGACTTGGGGTCTGCTTCGGCCTCCTGGTGGGGGGCTTTGGGTGAAGGCTGGAGGGAAGCACCGCTGGTGGCGAAGAGCCGGAGGGCCTCATTCCAGTGGGACTGCATCCTGGCCTGGAACTGGCTGACCATTTCAGTCCACTGAGCCTCCAGGCGCCGGCACCTGGCCTTGCACTCCTGCAGGTCTTCCTTCTGCTTTCAAAGCCTATGCTCCTAGTCCTCAGTGTGGTGGTTCTGCTATGCCTCCTTCTTGGTCAGATCCAATTTGAACTGAGCTGTCTTGCCAACTCTTTCTCCTGGTGGCTGCTTAGCTCCAGCAACTGCTTCCTGTTGGGGCCCTAAGGAGCCTGGGTGGGTGGGCGAGGAATGGCTGGGAGGGGCAAGTAGAGGCTGGCGAGGCGCTCCTTGTGAGTGACATCAAGTTGGCCATGCCCATCCAGTCACATGACCACCTAGCCACGCCCGCCCAGCCAGTCATTAGGCAGGTCATATTAATGGTCCACAGGATTTAAAATTATGAACTTAGTGGTCCCTGAGGCCCAAAAGGTTGGTTACCCCTGGACTAGAAGACCTCCAAGGCATCTCCCAACTCTGTCATTCTGTTTCAACTTCTCCAAACAGCTCTGTTGATTCCCTTCTCCCCATTCCATGAAGGATAGCAATAGCAATAGCAGTTAGATTTATATACCGCTTCATAGGGCTTTCAGCCCTCTCTAAGCAGTTTACAGAGTCAACATATTGCCCCCACAGTCTGGGTCCTCATTTCACCCACCTCGGAAGGATGGAAGGCTGAGTCAACCTTGAGCCGGTGGGATTAGAACCGCTGAACTGCAGATAGCAGTCAGCTGAAGTGGCCTGCAGTGCTGCATTTAACCACTGCGCCACCTTGGATTCATCTCAAACCATCTTTAGGGGTCCCGGTGCATTGCTCTCTCTTTTTTCCTCCCATGGCAATTTCTTTCCATCCTGGTTTATGTTTAGCTCGGCTGAAAACACGGATGCCACCTGAACAAATCAGCCTTCGAGTTAATGTGAGAAGTTTGCTCCAGATTGAAGGCCACGCTCTCGAATGACTATTATTTGTCAGGAAATTGTTAACAACCCCTGAGCAATTTTCCTTTCAGGTAAGAGAGTAGGTGACGGGTGACAGGAGGCAGGACAGCATATCAAACCTGGGAGAATAACAGCCAGGTGGAGAAGGAACTGCTCTTTTTTTAGCAACTCAAAAGTATTCTCTTCCCACATCCGTTATTTTCGTGGGGAGATGCCACTTGATTTTGATCTGAGTGGGTAAAGCTCTTTTCAGTCTGGTGAAGTCTGGCCAGTTTAAGGGCCTTCCAAGAGAAACTATTAAACTCTGCCAAGATTTATGTTTACAAAGTTGTTTAAATACGAAATCCAAACCGAAAGGCACATAACGCCACCCTTCAGCGCCAATTTAATTGAAACGAGGCAGGATGTTTGCATCCACTTTTGCCCCTCCGCAGAATAAGCGACGATGTTATTAGTTGATTTACGATGATAATTGGAGTCAGTAAATTTTCTCTTTCTGCAGAGAGATACGGATTCAACCTTCAGGACAATCAAATTCTGCCCATTTAAAATGTAGAACCGGTTTGTGGTTGGTTTCCATATTTCTTCCCTCCCCCTCCCTGAAGGTATCTGGTGAAGGACTGGTGCTCTGAAAGGCTCCTCTTACATCCAGGCTGTGCTCCAAATTGTAGTCTCGGGTGAACCTCGGTTTGAAAAAATCCACATTGCTTATCATTCCCCAACAATCCCATGTTTGCAACTTTACAAGAGAAAAGATTCTTACTTGACAGCTGCTGGAATCCTATTTGATGTTCTTAACATCTGTCTTCCTGTAGCCACGAGCATAAGAACCTCTAAGAGGTCTAGCATTTATTCTAGGACAGTGTTTCTCAACCTTGGCAACTTGAAGATGTCCCGACTTCAACTCCCAGAATTCCCCAGCCAGCATTCGCTGGCTGGGGAATTCTGGGAGTTGAAGTCCGGACATCTTCAAGTTGCCAAGGTTGAGAAACACTGTTCTAGGAAGTCTACGAAAAGGTGGTGGAGAATATTCTCTGCTACAACATTCCTGGTTTATCAATTAAGACAGTGTTTCTCTACCTTGGCAACTCTAAGGTATGTGGGTTCTCAGAATTTCCAGACAGCCAAGCCATAAAAAAGGCTGGGGGATTTTGGGCCAATAACCAGGAAACAGTGAGTTCTAGTTTCATCTTAAGCATGAAAGCTGGTTGGCTGATTCTGGGCCAATCACCAGGAGATTTGAATTTTGAATTTAAATTTAAATAGATTTATATGCCGCCCTATCCCGAAGGACTCCGGGAGGCTTACAAAAACAAGATAAAAAGTAAAAGTTAAAAATAGAAAAGAGAGACAAGTTTAAAATAACACACCATACATTCAGTCTAGGCGGGGCTGGACCTCGTTCGTGGAGTCAACAGCTCCAGGCCTGCCGGAATAGCCAGGTTTTAGTGGCTTTTCGGAAGGCCGAGAGAGTAGGAAGGGTCCGGATCTCTACGGGTAGATCGTTCCACAGGGCCGGAGCAGCTACAGAGAAGGCCCTCCCCCAGGGGGTGGCCAGCCGGCATTGTCCGGTCGACGGTACCCGGAGAAGGCCCAACCTGTGAGATCTTATCGGCCGTTGGGAGGTATGTGGCAGGAGGTGGTCTCTCAGATATCCAGGTCCTAGGCCATGTGAGTTCTAGTCCCATTTAAGGCATGAAAGCCAACTGGGTGACTTTGGGCCAGTCAGTTTCTCTCAGCCTAACCCACCTCACAGGATTGTTGTCATGGGGAAAATAGGAGGGAGGAAAAAAAAAAAAGCAATATTAGGGTATGTTTGTTATCTCAGGTTACTTATAAAGTAATAAAGGTGAGATCAATATCCCATAGATAATACATCCAGGGATCTTGCCCCATTCTAAGACAGAATTGAGGAAGGGGATGCCTAAATTCTCTCCCCCCCAACCCCATTTCAGAGTCCAGGACATCTCAAAGGCCTCCCAGGAAGAATTAAATTTGTGCACAGCTGGCTGGAAGGCACGTGGGGGACATTTTAGGAAGCAAGCTAACCTAAATATATATATATTTAAATATATTGTTCTGGGAATCTGGAAACTTTTTCAAACCACGCGGAGGCATGGAAAGCACAATATTATTTGTGGGGAAGGGAATGTGTGTGGAAGGAGATAGTTTACATACCAAGGGGAAATTGTCCATCTGTTTTTCCCCCCAAAATAAACTCAAAGAATAATGGAGGCTAATGTCTCCAGATAGATTGTATATTTACACAATGGAAGAATCCTCTCTTCTCCACCCCAGCTTTTTTTTTTCTTTTTCATTCAGCCAAGAATGTCTGGTTCCATAACCAGATGATTTCAAAGCTTTCTTTGGATTAAAAATAGTTCCTTGAGAACGATGGACTTCCTGGTGCAATTAGTTGGCCATTCTAAGAACAGACAGCTGGATGAGATGGGCCAGGACTATATTCTGCTTATATTCGTAGTTTCAGCACTTGAAAGTTAGGGGGGGGGGAGCGGGAAAACACAGGGTTGGGAGCATGAAATTATGCAATGAGCCAGTTCACAGAACTAGATCCTGGCTGTCGCGATTTGAACGTAGTGTTAATAAAACATTTCCACAGCTCGCCATAAATGTTATTCATGGCCAAAGGCGGGGGGGAACCCTGCCAAAAGGCAGAGATTGAAAAACTGGGAGCCCCCTTTTAGTGATTAGGATTAATACAGTCAAACAATAGAATAGAGTAGAGTAGAGTAGAATATAATAGAATAGAAATATGGAATGGAATGGAATAGAATAAGATAGGTTAGGATAGGATAGGATAGGATAGAACAGAATATAGTAGAATAGAATAGAAATATGGAATGGAATACACTAGGTTAGGATAGGATAGAATAGAATATAGTAGAGTAGAATAGAATAGAAATATGGAATGGAATAGAATGAGATAGAATAGAATAGAATATAAATATGGAATGGAATATTATGGGATAGGATAGAATAGAATATAGTAGAATAGAATATAAATATGGAATGGAATACACTAGGTTAGGATAGGATAGAATAGAATAGAATAGAGTAGAATAGAATAGAAATATGGAATGGAATAGAATGAGATAGAATAGAATAGAATATAAATATGGAATGGAATATTATGGGATAGGATAGAATAGAATATAGTAGAATAGAATATAAATATGGAATGGAATACACTAGGTTAGGATAGGATAGAATAGAATAGAATAGAGTAGAATAGAATAGAAATATGGAATGGAATAGAATGAGATAGGATAGAATAGAATAGAATAGAGTAGAATAGAATAGAAATATGGAATGGAGTGGAATAGAATGGGATAGAATAGGACAGGATAGGATAGAATAGAATTCTTTATTGGCCAAGTGTGATTGGACACACAGGAATTTGTCTTTGGTGCAGATGCTCTCAGTTTACATAAAAAGACAAGACACATTCGTCACGAATCATAAGATAAGACTTAATGATTGTCATAGGGTACAAATAAGCAAATCAGGAAACAATCAATATCGATATCATACATGGGAGGAGATGGGTGATAAGAACAACGAGAAGACTTATAGTAACAGCAATGCAGCCTTAGTGAATAGTTTGACAGTGTTGTGGGAATTATTTGTTTAGCAGAGGGATGCCGTCCGGGAAAACTCTCCTTGTGTCTAGTTGTGTTGGTGTGCAGTGCTCCATAGCGTCGTTTTGAGGGTGGGAGTTGAAACAATTTATGTCCAGGATGCGAGGGGGTCTGTAAATATTTTCACGACCCCCTTTTTGACCCGTGCAGCGTACAGGTCCTCAACGGAAGGCAGGTTGGTAACAATTGTTTTTTTCCCCTGCAGTTCTGATTATCCATTGAAATCTGCCTCTGTCTTGTTGGCTTGCAGAGCCAAACCAGACAGTGATGGAGGTGCAGATGACAGACCCAATAATCCCTCTGTAGAAGAGAATCAGCAGCTCCTTGGGCCGTTTGAGTTTCTTGAGCTCGAACAGGCCCTTTTCTGGGTTATGCTGGGAGCCGAGTGCCTCTAATTTCAAAGGCACATTGACATGACGATAAACCGCATTAGCAATCCTGCTCTCCCTGGGGGACCGCCTGCAGACTCTCCTTCTACTAAGGCTGCCGAACGCCCACCAGAAACCGAAGTCACCCCGGGCGCTGCTCCTGGCGGAAGTCACTAACATCTCCTTCCGGTTCTCCTGCTTGAGTGACACCGGAGCTTTCCAAGGTGCTACTCCTTCCTCCTGGGCGTTTTGTATGGCCGGAAAAGTGTCTTCTGCTCAGCCTGGAATGGTTTCACCTAACCCTGCTTTGGGGGGGGGGGCTTGATTTTTCCATTGGCCGAACCTGGAGTCCTGCTAAGCCTCCCCCCCACCCCGCTTTCCTATGGAACAGCTACTAGTATCTAATTAGGAGCGGTATCTTCTACACATCCCTCCTGACAAAATAGCTCTCGGAAGTCCAGAGGAATGTATCTCTGCCATCCGTCCAGGGGTCTCCACACTTGGAAACTTTAAGAGGTGGGCAAGGATAATTGACGCGCAAAATATAGCCTCTCATTATCAAGACAACCCCTGCCTTCTCAAGGTGCCCACCGTTTTTCCAACAGAAGGGGCTCTGTCGACTCTTGGGCCCGGCGAGCTCAAGTAGTACTCAGCCTAGAATCATGGATCCCGTTGATTCGGGATGCATGCGACTCTACAGCGAAGGGATTGGCGATGCCGTGCCGACGCTAAAGACTTAAGTCAAGTCAAACTTTAAGACCTGTGGACTGCGACTGCCAGCCATGCTGGCTGAGGAATTCTGGGACTTGAAGTCCAGAAGTGTGGAGAGCCCTGGATGTAGGAGCAACGATGAAGGCTGGAGGAGGCACCAAATCAATTTCCCCATGAACTCTTCCCTCCAGCCGTTCCTGTTTTCAAACGCATCTCTAGACAGCCCACCCAGAAAAACGATTAAGCTCCTGAATATTTCCCCCTTCCCCCTTTTCTTCCGCAGCGCTGTCTATCCATGCAGACCTTCAAAAGGCAGACTGGGATGGGAGGGAGGGGGAAGGAGGCAGCCTCCAGCCTCCCCCACCCCACTTTTCATGTCTTCCCTCGGTGAGAGAAACTCAAGAAGAAGAGCCAGTGATGTAACTCTTCTCCTCCAGGGAAGGAATGTCATTGTACGAAATGACAGCCACCTCCCTCCCAATAATTAATAACATCACTTACGGGGGGGAGGAGTGTGTGTGTGCGTAATAAGTGTGTGCGCGTGCGTGTGGCTGCTCACCCACAAAAGTGCTAGGAAACGGAGAAAAGGCAGACAATTTGTAATCCGAGGAAAGAGGCACACTTCAGGGGCCGCGCCTGAGTTTTCTCAGGAAAAAAGGAATTAAAGAGGCTGCTGAGAATTTGGGAATTTTTTTTACAGCTTTAATTAGCTAAAGGTCACTCCTGTTTTCTTTCTGCTGTTCCTCATCCTTTCTTCCCCTCTCCCTGTAAACTCTCTCTCTCTCTCTCTCTCTCTCTCTCTCTCTCTCTCTCTCTCTCACACACACACACACACACACACACACACACACACACACCAACTGACTGTAAAGCTGGCTAGACATGGAGCAATTTGCTACCTCTGTGTTGAGCAGGCCTCCCAGCCATCCACAACAAGGTGAAATTGGAGCGTTTGAACTACAAAAGCATTTGGCTACGGATGGATGGTCCCCCGAAAAGGGATGTGATGTACGTTGCCCCATAAAAAGTAAAAAATTAATAGGTGACTGAAAAACCGTCGGTACGAAAAACAGCTTTGGAAAAAGCGCATTATGGTTTCTGTGCTATATCAGCCTCTACCTTTCTCCATACGTTGCATCCAATTTCTGCCAGTGGGAAAAGAGATGCGTTGCCAATAAGAGGGAATCTTTGCAGCTCAGGGTGGAACTGGGGGGGTCCTTGGTGCTCTCTCTCAAAGATTGGTGGTTTTCTTGCAGGTGTTTTATGACCCAACTAGGTAACATCATCAGTGCTAGAAAGGATTGGGGTTGAGGAGGAAGAGGGGGAAGAGGAGGAGGAGGAGGACTGTGGGGTCCTTGGTGCTCTCTGAGCTTGGTGGTTTTCCTGCAGACGTTTCATTACCCCATTAGGCAACATCATCAGTGCTACAAGGGAGTGGGGTTGAGGAGGGGGAAGAGGAGGAGGAGGACTGTGGGGTCCTTGGTGCTCTCTGAGCTGGGTGGTTTTCTTGCAGGTGTTTTATGACCCAACTAGGTAACATCATCAGTGCTAGAAGGGAGGGGGGATTTTGGATAGGAAGAGGCGGAGGAAGACTGTGGAGTTCTTGATGCTCTCTGAGCTTGCTTGTTTTCTTGCCGATGTTTTACGATCTAACTAGGGAATGTTATCAGTGCTACAAGATTGAGGGGTTTGCTTTCTTGTTATCCCCAGGGGCTTCCCTGGGCAGGGCAGGTGGGAGCAGGAATTAACCATCAAGCTGTGAACAACACCCGGATCAAGGAAATACTGACTCAAGCAAATAGTGAACAGCAGCGTAATCAAGGAGCCTCCGCCCCACCCCAAAAAATAGAACACCAACACTGACAAAGGAAGCAATGTGCATATAAACAGACAGCAAAGCCCACTTCCTTCTAGCACTGATGATGTTACCTAGTTGGGTCATGAAACGTCTGCCAGAAAACAACCACGTTTAGAACACCAAGGACCCCACAGTGGTTTTTCTCCTCCTCTTCCTCTTCCTCCTCCTCCTTCTCCCCACAAACCCCACCCCTTCTAGCACCGATGAAGTTATCTAGCTGGGTTGTGAAACGTCGCCAGAAAACCACGAAATTCAGGACACCAAGGACCCCACCGCTGTTCTCCTCCTCCTCTTCCTCTTCCTCCTCCTCCCCACAAACCCCACTCCTTCTAGCACTGATGATGTTACCTAGCTGGATCGTGAAATGTCTGCCAGGACACAACAACCAAATTCAGAACACCAAGGACCCCACAGTTGTTCTTCTTCTTCTCCTCCTCCTCCTCCTCCTCCTCTTCCTCCTCCTCCTCCTCCTCCTCTTCCTCCTGCTCCCCACAAATCCCACTCCTTCTAGCACTGATGATGTTACCTAGCTGGATCGTGAAATGTCTGCTAGGACACAACAACCAAATTCAGAACACCAAGGACCCCACCGCTGTTCTCCTCCTCCTCCTCCTCCTCCTCCTCCTCCTCCTCCTCCTCCTCCTCCTCCTCCTCCTTCTCCTCCTCCTCCTCCTCCTCCTCCTCCTCCTCCTCCTCCTTCTCCTCCTCCTCCTCCCCCCCCCCACAAACCCCACTCCTTCTAGCACTGATGATGTTACCTAGCTGGATCGTGAAATGCCTGCAAGAAAACAACCAAGCTCACAGCACCAAGGACCCCATAGTCTCCTCCTCCTCCTCCTCCTCCTCCTCCTCCTCCTCCTCCTCCTCCTCCTCCTCCTCCATTCGTGAAACACTTGCATGAAAACAGCCCAGCTTAGAGACCCCCAAGGACCCCACAAAAACACATTTTTTCCTGGAGAGGCCTTTAGCTCTTATTTGATGCTCTGCTGTTTTCCACCATGTTGCTGTATTTGCTATACCAGTATTTATTTATTTTTTTTAAGAAATGTTGTGCCCTACTTAGGCCCTTTTAACTGAAGAGGGGAAGATAAATATCTCGACTCAATCGATGCATTCAGAGCCACCTCGGGTGACTCTACGAATCTTCCTTTCTTGCCATCAAATTTTAGAAAAGGAAGGGAGAGGAAGCAAGCATTAATTGCAGAGGAAAGAGGAAGATTAGAGCACATCTGGCACACGCCAACTCTAGCTGGGGGTCTCCCCAGCCTCTTCCCCACCCATCCATGCCTCGGTTCATTGAGCTGTGGGGTGGGGGAGAGCCCTCCCCACACCAATGGCCTGGAATCTGATTAGTGCTTAAATCTCCAGATTGGAAGATCAGCTCTGGCTGGTTTAAGAAAGTGGGACTTTTGCCAAGAAGGGAAGCCAACGATTACGCTCCACCTGGAGGACAAAATATGGCCCAAAAGACTGGCTCTGGGTATCAAGAGCTCAGCAGATGGTGAAAAGGAGGGGAGATCCTGGATCTGGTCAGCCGCAGGCAGCCGATCTCTCTGCACGGATCCCCTCTTTCATATGCCCCCCCCACTTCCCGTGGAAATGGTGATGAGCTTCTAATGAGGGTTCAGAGGTTGTATATGATGAAGCTGTAGATGAAAATGGATGTAACTGCAGGTGTAGATTCAGAAGCTGTAGGTCCGTGATGGGGAACCTACAGGTGGCACGCGGAGCCATTCCTTAGGGCACACCGGTGCACAATGGCCAGCTGACTTTGGCTTTAATTTTGTTTCTCGCCCTCTGGAAGTTCGGGAATGGACTTCTGGTTCACACCTTGGGCTGTTCTCCCTTTGGAGGCTTCAGGGAAGCCTCCTGAAGCTTCCAGAGGGTGAAAAACGGCCTTACGGGCAACCAGAAGTTTGGGAACAGATTCCGGGGCGGTGGGGTGGGGAAAGATCATTTTCACCCTCCCCAGGCTCCTGGAGAGGGTGAAAAATGGGTCCGTCATGCACCAAAAGCGAGGGGAGGGCGGGGGTCGTGCGTACATGCGTGCGGGGTATGTGTGTGTTTTGCGTGCTTAAAATTATGGATGTGGGTCCCCCTGTGCATAACCCACCCTGAGCTCCTCCCGCTTTTGGCACACGATGGCAAAAAGGTTCACTGCTGTAGGTTCTTCGTCCCTGGAAGATTCTAAGAGGAGACTGTCTGAAAGGATCTCCTGCTTGAGCAGGGAGTTGGACTAGAGGACCTCCAAGGTCCCTTCCAGCACTATTCTGATTGACTGAAAAGGTCTAGGGCAGTTATGGCTAACGTTTTTGCTGTCATATGCCGACAGCACTGGAGCGCGCCCGCATCCATAATGCAATGTGCACATGCCACACACCCCCATGCATGCCCACCCCTGAGCATGCATGTGTGACTCCCTCGTGCCCCGTTTTGGGCTTAGTAGGCCTCCCTGCAGCCCCCTAGCAGTAAAAACAAGCCACGTAGAGGCTGTGCTTCCCCCCCCCCACTCAGCATGCGCCCCGACCCCACACATGCACAGCAGAGACCCAAACATCAGCTGGCCGGCGGGAAGTGCATGCGCATACGTGGTGGAGCTGAGCTGAGGCAATAGCTTGCGTGCCCACAGAGGGGGTGCTGCATGCCACCTGTGGCACATGTGCCATAGGTTTGTGTTCTGTCCCCCCTTCTCCGCTCGTTAACAGACGACAGGCAGACAAACGTAAAAGGAACTCACTTTATCAGTTCTCGGCTCAGACTGGCTGCGAACCCAAAAATAAACATAAATAAAGTCTCTGACGAGATAACAGAATACCAAACCAAAACTCTTACAAAGCAATGCACTTCTCCAAGTGTCTCCTTGAATCAGGGTTACAGAAAGCCAATCACTTCTCCAAGTGTATCTCAAATAAACCACGACCGATGATCAACGAATGCATGAATGAACGAAGGAACGTTGACTCCTGCAACCAGGGCGTGGCACCACCCGTCCTTTTATCACCAGAAGACCCACTAACGAGCCCCAGCTGCAGTGTTAATCTTGCATCCTGAAAAGACTCACAGAAGACTGCTGCTGAGCCACAACAGGTTTGCCATCACGAGTCTAGGGGGTTGGACTAGAGGACCTCCAAGGTCCCTTCCCTCGGGGGCCCGTGGGAATGCTGTGACAGTTGTAAGTGTGAGGAGCAGGACCGTTGTAGCTTCGAACGATCGCTAAGAGCCGTTTTACAGCTGCTTATTTAACTCTGAAGCAAAGGGAATCCTTCCTCTTATTGATATTTTAATTACACCCCTTCAAAGGAAGGTAGCGGGAGTCTGGGGGAAGGTTTCCTCCTATCGTTTTATTCCGGGTTCTCTGCTAATAATCCGTGATTGCAAACGAACAAACAGGAGTGTTCATTGCTGCACATTAGTGGTGGCCTTTTCCAGCAAAATGAGCATTTCGGCTGCAACGGAAAAAGCAACAGCAGCGTCCCACCCACCATATTTCATTGCTCCTGCCCGGAAAGGGGGCCTCTCTGCCCTCCCCCCATCTTAGGCAGCCATCAGACAGGATGCTAATCAGGCTAACTTGGCCTAATGATGATAGTGATGATAGTTTGGGATCAATGAACATTCGCCTGAGAAGCAAAAGCTCATGGAGAGTAGCAGTTAAGGCCATGGAATACAGGGGTGGTGTTCGCAGGGGTTCTGGAGATCCTCTAGCTAAGATTCTGTGCAGTTCAGAGAACCCCCAAATCCCACTCCCTCCCTCCTTCCCTCCCTCCCTCCCTTCCTTCCCCCTTCATCTTCCTTCCTTCCTTCCTTCCTTCTTCACCTACTACCTACCTTCCTACCTCTTGTCCTCCCTCCCTCAGCCTTCATCTCCCTCCCTCCCTTCCCTCCTTTCTTCCTTCCCTCCTTCCATTCATCACCCTTCCTTCCTTCCTCACCTACCTACCTTTCTACCTCTTGCCCTCCTTCCCTCTCTCAGTCTTCATCTTCCTTCCTTCTTTCCTCCCTCCCTCCCTCCCTTCCTTCTTTCCTTCCTTCCTCCTTTCCTCACCTACCTACCTCTTGTCCTCCCTCCCTCTCTCAGTCTTCATCTTCCTTCCTTCCATCCCTCCTTTCCTTCATCACCCTTCCTTCCTCACCTACATACCTTCCTACCTCTTGCCCTCCCTCCCTCTCTCAGTCTTCATCTTCCTTCCTTCCTTCCTTCCTTCCTTCCTTCCTCAAGCAGGAGACCCTACACCATTTCTGACAGATGGCAGTCCAGCCTCTTCTTGAAAGCCTCCAGTGATGAAGCTCCCACAACTTCTGAAGGCAACTTCTGTTCCATTGGTTTGATGGTTCTCACAGTCAGAAAATTCCTCCTTATTTCCAGGTTGAATCGCTCCTTGGTCAGTTTCCATCCATTATTCCTTCTCTGGCCTTCAGGTGCTTTGGAGAATAGCTTGACCCCCTCCTCTCTGTGGCAGCCCCTCAAATACTGAAAGATGCTCTCCTGTCTCCCCTGGTCCTTCTCTTCACTAGACTAGCCATGCCCAGTTCCTGTAACCGTCCATCATATATTTTAGCCTCCAGTCCCCTCATCAACTTGGTTGCTCTTCTCTGCACTCCTTCTAGAATCTCAACATCTTTTTTTTAAATAGTGTAGTGATTTATAGTGTTGTTGTTGTTGTTTAGAGTTTTTTCAGGTCAAGGTGGTTTCCTTATAAACTCGAAGGGATCATGGCAGATCAGAGAGAAGGAGGCTCCGCTGAAGGTTGGAGAGCCAGGGCTCGCTCCGAATCTCTTCTGCCTTCCATTTCCTTCTTGTCAGCTTCTCAAATGGAAGATGGCGGCCCCCATATTACTTTGACAAACTTGCTCATCCTGCTGTGACTTTAGCAAATGAACTGAGAACGGAGTGGAAATAGTTTTGTCAGGGGAAAGCAGCGGATGTAAATGAAGTGTTCCTCCCCTTTGCTCCTTGCATTATCAGCCGCTAAGAGGGTTGAACTAACCTTTCTTCTCTGGTATTTAATGATTTTTGCACCTTCTGACATAAGCAATCGGAGCTGACGGCAGTCTTCTTTCATTAAGCCCTTCAGATGAGCCAGCGGAAACAAACACTTTAGCATTTGGAGGAGAGGGAAAATAAAATCCGCCTCAGGCAGATGGAACAGGTTGTTTGCTAAAGTCATCGAGAGATTGCTTGGAAATTATCTGCTATCCTATCCTATCCTATCCTATCCTATCCTATCCTATCCTATCCTATCCTATCCTATCCTATCCTATCCTATCCTACCCTACCCTACCCTACCCTACCCTACCCTACCCTACCCTACCCTACCCTACCCTGTCTGTCTGTCCACCCACTCACCCACCCACCTACCCATCTGTTGTGACTCAGCAGAAGTTTGCTGTGAGTTGAGTCGGGATGCAGGAATAACAATGCAGCTGGGGGCTCGTTAGTGTGGTCTTCTGGAGATAAAAGGACTGATGGTGCCACGCCCGGGTTGCAGAAGTCAACGTTCGTCGTTCGTTCATGGTTTATTGTTCAGCGGTCATGGTTTGTTTGTGAGAGGCACTTGGAGAAGTGATTTGCTTTCTTTCTGTACACCTGGTTTGGCCGTAAGAGATCTTTGTTTTTGCATTCTGTTATCTTCTTGCCAGAGACTTTATTTATGTTTACTTTGGGCTCGCAGCCAGTCTGAGCCGAGGACTGATAAAGTTATTTCCTTGTAAGTCTGTCTGCCTGTTGTCTTTGAACGAGCGAAGGGGGGGGTCAGAACACCCATCTATCTTTCTATCTATCTACATGGCTGTGTGTGTGTATGTTCCAGCATAACTCTGGAACACCTTGAGCAATTTCAACAAAACGTGGTACACGGATGACTTACCCTCTGGAAACCAATACTGTGAGGGTTAAGACACCCCTAAAGCCCCACAGGGTGTGTGTTCCGTTAAGATACAGCCTGTTGTGCCTTAAAATGGCTTCTATTGTACTGCCGTAAAATGACTTCTACTGTGCAGCTCAGTGGAGTTGCCATGGTAATGGGTTCACAGTACTCCACAAGGGGGCTCCCTGTGGTAAGGGGGACATTAGAAATTACGTTTGGTCTGGACGTTTCCCTCCTATAAATAAATACCTGGGCAATGCAGGGTTATTGGCTAGTTGAGGGATACAGTATAAGAGGTCTCACTTGGCATGGATGCTCACCCAGTTACTGCTGACCAACAAACACACAACAATATCTTGAATATTGTTCAGATTCCTCCTTTGCTAACATATTATGGAGGCCCTTGTCCCTTCATGCATTCTGTAGAACGGAAGGAGAGAGCTCAACAGAATGGATCTTATTGTCCGCTATTAATATTTTTAGAGACCAAAATTGCTAGAGGCCTTCTTTATGCTTCTTCATGATGAAGCTCAGAAGACTGCCATGGGAGCAAGCCAACCCTTGAAAGGGGCTCAATAGCAACAGCAATGGTGCTTAGATTTATATTCTGCTTCACAGTGCATTACAGCCCTCTCTAAGTGGTTTACAGAGGCAGCCTGTTGCCCCCCCAACAATTTTGGGCCCTCATTTTATCCACCTCGGAAGCGTGGAAGGCTGAGTCAACCTTGAACCTGGTGAGATTCGAACTGCCAAATTGCACTCAAGTCGGGAGTCAGCAGAAGTAGCCTGCGGTACTGCACTCTGACCACTGCACCACTGAGGCTCAAGGGTCCAGTTGTCCAGTAGACCCCAAGGTTGGATGGAAAGGTCCCACTTTCTCTGTTCTGCTATGGTCTTCATTGGCTGCTTGCAATCCCTCTGAGGGTTGGCCAACTTTCCGAACAAGTGTTATGATTTTGACACTTTCTCTGACCAATTGCTGCCTGTGGATATATCCCTCTGATGAAACAGATTGCATCTCTGCAGCTAAAACAAAAAGCCCACAACCAAAGGAATAAACAAAATTACTTTATAGCGGTTAATGGAAAAAAGCAACTTTAACAGATGAACGTCAAGGCATCTAGGGGTGTCCCTGGCAGGGCAGGAAAGGGGGTTCTGTGCATTTGAACCCCTGCACACCTGGGTAGGTCTTTAATCATGCAATCACGGCTGACACCTTGTCATTTTTGATACCCCTCCCCCGATGCCTCTGAACGCCTTCATTCTGTTCCAAGCCCTGGCATTTTTAGGATCATAAATTTTTCTCCCTCTAGCCTTTTCTCCTGCCATATCAATCCTTTCTACTTCTGTGAACACAACAATTGAAGCGCAACATGCCCACCACTTAGAGATTTTACTTCAATGCAATTCGGCTGAAAGTGGCTGAAAAAAACAGCCACACAATCATGCTCAGTGCAGAGTGCCATGGCCCAGTGGTGAAATACTGCAAAATCCCCATTCCCTCCCCACTCCAGGGGAAGGATACTGCAAAATCTCAATTCCCTCCCCACTCCAGGGGAAGGATACTGCAAAATCCCCATTCCCTCCCCACTCCAGGGGAAGGATACTGCAAAATCCCCATTCCCTCCCCACTCCAGGGGAAGGATACTGCAAAATCCCCATTCCCACCCCACTCCAGGGGAAGGATACTGCAAAATCCCCATTCCCACCCCACTCCAGGGGAAGGATACTGCAAAATCCCCATTCCCTCCCCACTCCAGGGGGGGTTCCACCACAAAAGCGCGGATGACAAAATCGCGCTCGACAAAAGCGCGTATGTGACGTCATCACAGCGCGACAAAAAAATCGAAAAATGTAAAAATAAAGCGAAAACCTTACCCTAACCCCCCCAAACCTAACCCTAAACCTAACCCTAAACCTAACCCTTAAGTAACGCTAAACCTAACGCTAACCCTTAACCTAACGCTAAACGTAACGCTAACGCTCTAAAGCTAACCCTAACCCTTAACCTAACCCTAACCCTAACCCTAACCCTAACCTTTATGTGAATCGGCTTGCTGTAATTTAATTTTTATTAATTTTTATTTCAATTTTTCGATCTTTTTCGTCGCGCTGTGATGACGTCACATACGCGATTTTGTCGATCGCGCTTTTGTGGTCCGCGCTTTTGACGGGTCACGCTCCAGGGGAAGGATACTGCAAAATCCCCATTCCCTCCCCACTCCAGGGGAAGGATACTGTAAAATTTCCATTCCCTTCCCACTCCTGGGGGAAGGATACTGCAAAATCTCCAATCCCAGCCAGAGGTGGCATTTGCTGGTTCTCCGAACTACTCAGAATTTCTGCTACCGGTTCTCCAGAACCTGCTGGATTTCACCCCTGCCATGGCCCTTTGGACCACTCCCCACTGTAGGAGTAGGGAGAAAAGATGATCTTCAAAAGAGAGGCAGAATTGTTCTCCCCATTTGTTCTCTCTCCGTGTCCTGCTCAACATCAAACCGCCTTTCCGTTTCCAATTCTTCTCGCAACTGTTCCTCACAATTGGCTCGAGGAAGCCCTTCATCCTCAAGGCTGATCAACGTGTCTCAATTGCAGAAATCAAAGATCTTATCCAGGGGTGTCAAACTCCATCCGGCCCACGGGGGCTTAGAACTGGCCTGCGGGGCTGCCCTGGAAACAGCGAAGGACCGTGGTGCTATGCCAGAGAAAATGGAGCTCGGGAGGGCCATGCGCAGCTCTCCAGAGCTCCGTTTTCACTGGCAGGCAGGTTGCAGGAGGTTGCAGAGGGCTAGCAAAACAGACAAAAGGCAAAACAGGAGCAAAAGGAGAAATGTTTCGCCTTTCGCATTTGAGCATCTAAGAAGCAACAGGAAAGGAGAAAGGGAAAGAGGAAAGACAAAGGAGAAAGATGGGAAGAGAGCAAGGGAGGAAGAAGAAAGAAAGAGGGGAAGGAAGAGGGAAGGAAGGAAGGAAGAGGGAAGAAAGGAAGGCAGGAAGGAACAGAAGGAAAGAAGGAGGTTATAATGAGAGGGAGGGAGGGTCTGAGGGAAGTCCTGCCTTAGCACTTGGCCACCACAAGTGTCCCGACATGAGTGATGTCGAGCTGGCCACGCCCACCCTGGCCACATTCACCTTCCCTCCCAGGTCAAACACAACCCTGATGTGCTCTGAATGAAATTGAGTTTGATACCCCGGATCTAATCTATAATAGATGAATATGGGACCCCTTACTCTTCCACAGCTTGTTTTAGCTCAACTCATCCTGTTGTAAGGATGGGGTGGGGTTTTTTTGATTCAGAAAAGCAAAGAATAGCGAGGGCCACATTCTCACGAACAGGTGTTCATTTGATTTTAGGGTTCACGTAACTGTGGTGTTATGTGCTGTAATGGACGCAGTGGCTCATTGGCTAAGACGCTGAGCTTGCCGATCAAAAAGGTCGGCAGTTCGGCGGTTCGAATCCCTAGTGCAGCATAACGGAGTGAGCTCCGGTGACTTGTCCCAGCTTCTGCCAAGCTAGCAGTTCAAAAGCATGTAAAAAAGGCAAGTAGAAAAATAAGAACCACCTTTGGTGGGAAGGGAACAGCATTCCGTGCGCTTTCGGTGTTGAGCCATGCCGGCCACATGACCACGGAGACGTCTTCAGACAGCGCTGGCTCTTCGGCTTTGAAATGGAGATGAGCACCGCCCCCTAGAGTCAGGAACAACCAGCAGATATGTGCCAGGGGAATCTTTACCTTTACCTTTTGTTGTAAACGTGTTTTTATTTTCCATTTCATTTTTGTACAGTCACATATATACTGTGCATAACCGGGGCCATATAACATTAAACAATAAACACAGCCATTCCTCTTGTCGACAATACCCCACAAAATAGAAATCCAATGTACCTCTTCGACCCTCCATACACTCTTTCTTTCACCCCCCCTCCAACTTTCCTTCTTCCCTCCATCCTTCCCCTCTACCCTACTCTACCCTTTTAACTGTGGTGTATTCAGCCCCAGCTGATTAGTTTGAACCAGGAACATTTTAGGAGCTCTCTCTGTCCTCCTTGATTCTGTCCATCTCTGATTTCGGTGCCTTTTCATGGATGCCATTTTGATTTCTCTGAATGGAAAATGGCAACTCAAAACAGAACCTGTTTCTTCATTAAAATCTCAACAGCCAGCTATTTTCCTCTCTTTTACCAGCTACTCCGGTAGAATAATGGTTTCATTTTTAATTGGCTGTTTCATACGAAGGAGATTATTAAAGTCATTCCCCCACTTGAAGCCTTAGAGATTAGATGAATTAAAAGGCAGACTATGATATCAATCAATCAAAAGGAGGAGGAAAAAGTAGAACTATATGCGATAAAAATACCATATAAGAATTTTAAAGGAAGAACAAGATGAGGCTCACAAATGCGTGTGTCAGTGGATGTGATGATGAAAAAGAAGGAAGAGACCGAAAGTAGGGTAAAAATCGTGATGCCAGGAAAAGCTAAAAGCAAATTTTTGAAAATGTGTCACTGGAGAACAAAAACGGAAATTGATGTGCAGATATACCTATTCTGAGTAAGATGCAGTTTCGCAATTTTGGGATAGCTTTGAGATTTAGAAACATTATGTGCATCAAATGTTTTTAAGATTCCCTCTTTAAGATACTTGGCAAGCTTTCAATGTTTGATTATAAAAATCCATTTTTTAAATCAATGAGTCCCATGATAGAATAGATAGGCAGACTGAGGGTGTTGATTTTGGCACGTCAAAACGAATGGTTTGATCTGCGGAATCATCTGATTGCCATCATCAAAATTGACTTTTAGAAACCAGGCATCACATACTTCTGTATCAAAAAAGAATACCATCATAATCACGGTGCCAATGCTGGGGTTCTAAAGATTTCCATCTCGGTTGTATCTCTGTTATTTGCTTGCTTTTGGTTCTGGATAAGTTATTTCATAAATTGACATTATACGCAGGAATACTTAGCCAAAAATAGTAGACTGGGAGATGAAACGGAGCAATGAAATATAAGCCAATATTTTGTGGGAAGTTTATTCATTACGGTCACTAAAAAGCTAAGGAAAACATCTGGCAATTACACACAAGATTTGCACATCAGCTAGCTCGCTATTATTTTTTTAAAAAGACATCTAAAGCAGCTCCAATGTGACCACAAGCTAAGATTAAAGAGCCACCCTATATATTTTAAATATATATATCTCAAAATTTACATTTCACAAATATGCAACCATCTACTCAGCTCCTGCCACATTTACTTATGTGCATCTTTCTAGTGTAAAATGCTCAGGTACTAAAGAGAAGAGACAGATAATGTTAATTGAATTAATTAATGGAAATTAATCAAGGAGAGAACCAATTAAGAACTAAGGAGAAATTTCTTGACAGTTAAAATAATTAATTAGGGGAACGACCTGCCTTCAGAAGCTGTGGGTGCTTCATCATAGATTAGGCTAGAATAACAGAGATGGAAGGGACCTTGGAGATCCTCTAGTCCAACCCCCTGCTGAAACAGGAAATCTTGTACCCTTTCAGACAAACGGTTATCCAATCTCTTCTTTAAAAATTCCAGTGTTGGAGCAATCACAACTTCTGGAGGCAAGTTGTTCCACAGATTAATTGTTCTAAGTGTCAGGAAACTTCTCCTTAGTTCGAAGTTGCTTCTCTCCTTCATTAGTTTCCACCCATTGCTTCTTGTCCTCCTGCCTTTAGGTGCTTGAGACTGGACAGTCATGTTTTCAGAATGGTATAGAGCAGTGTTTCTCAACCTTGGCAACTTGAAGATGTCCAGACTTCAACTCCCAGAATTCCCCAGCCAGCATTCGCTGGCTGGGGAATTCTGGGAGTTGAAGTCCGGACATCTTCAAGTTGCCAAGGTTGAGAAACACTGGTATAGAGTCTTCTGCTTGAGCAGGCGGCTGGACTAGAAGACCTCCAAGGTCCCTTCCAACTCTGTTATTCTGCCCTGTTATTTCTTACCAACAACGGAATACAGAAAGCAGCTACGGACAATGGTTCCACGTCGGGCTATTCCGCCCCATTGGCTTTCGGTGAGATCATTTTTCACATCCCGATCTCAGCAAATCCATTTGTTGCTTTTTTTCTCCAGGTGTGAAGCTGCCGTCGTAAATCACAGGTGTCATCAGCAGCCACAGCAGCAGAGACACCCCCAAATGAGCACAATTAACTTTTGCAGCGGGTGTTCCGGAACCCACTTTTATTAGAGGTTCATTACCGAAATGCGAGACTCCACGCGATGGCAAGATGGAAAATCCTTGCATGAGTGGATGAGAAAAACTCAGGGCGAACTCAGGGTAGCAATAAAACTCAGAGCAGGAGAAAACGATGGATTTGGGCACTCTTCTTCTGATTGTGTTTGTTTTTCTTTTAAAAAAATAAGCCAAGGAGATAAGGATATGTTAAGTATATTGATATGGAAGCGGAAATACCCCAAGGAGAGGAAGAGTGGGAAACAGAAGGGAGAAGAAAGATAGGAGGAGAGGGATAGGAGAGAGGGTAAGGGGGGAAGATGAGGAGGATAAGGAGGAGTGGAATGAAGAGAGAGGAGAAGGAGAAAGGAAGGGGAGGTAGAGTAGGAAAGGATGATGGAGGGAAGAAAGGAGGTAGGCGAGAGGCAGAAGAAAGAGGTGTATGAAGAGCAGAAGAGCCAATAATGGGTTTTTATCTTTCTGGGCGTTGATGGCAAGAGGAACTGATGTAATTACTACTTAATACAATAGGATATTGGCTATGTAATAGTATACATGTGATTGTATGTTATGAAAATGGAAAATAAAAACTTTCTATGGATATGAAAGCATAAATACCATCAACATAGAATGGAGTTTGCTCAGAAGCGGAAATACACCAATGAGAGGAAGAGTGGGAAACAGAGGAGAGAAGAAAGATAGGAGGAGAGGGATAGGCGAGAGGGTAAGGGGGGAAGATGAGGAGGATAAGGAGGAGTGGAATGAAGAGAGAGGAGAAGGAGAAAGGAAGGGGAAATAGAGTAGAAAAGGATGATGGAGGGAAGAAAGGAGGTAGGAGAGAGATAGAAGAAAGAGGTGTATGGAGAGCAGAAGAGCTAATAATGGGTTTTTATTTTTCTTTGGGCGTTGATGACAAGAGGAACTGTTGTAATTACTATTTAATACTATAGGATACTGGCTATGTATAGTATACATGTGATTGTATGTTATGAAAACGGAAAATAATTTTTTTTTAAAAAAAGAATAAGCCACTTTTTTTAAAATAGGGAGGAGGTTTGTTTTTAGCCTTTTAAAGCCATTGACTCTCCAAAATGGAGTTAAAAGAGAATCAGAACCTCCCCGCCCCAACTGAAGGATTCTGTGACAGTGTGCAGTGTTTCAAAGCTAGCTTTGATCAACACAACTGGCTGTCATCATAAAACGGGTTTATTTCTAAGTTGCCATGAGATTGTTTGTTGTGTTGCGAAAGACCAAACTTCCCTGCCTCTTTAGAAATATTTAAAAAACAACAACTGGGATTTGCACAACCGGTGCCCTTTTCTGGAAAAGAAGTGTTGTGATCTTGGGTGCCTTTATTAAAAAAAAGCCCATGTTTTATGTGAAAACAAATATCTCCATAAGCCCCGCTTAGCGTGGAATGAAGGATCATGCAAAACTTTTGAAGCTCCTCAGGAAGGGCTGTTTATCTGGAAATGGAGGCCTCGTTCGGAAACCCAGGGGCATCAAAGCTTGCTTTGCGGTGGCTTGTTCAGACAAACCCTCCGAGGGGGGATCACTTTGCTCTTGAGTTCCTAGTCACAGCCGAGGTGGTGCAGTGGTTAGGGTGCAATACTGCAGGCCACTTCAGCTGACTGTTATCTGCAGTTCGGCTGTTCAAATCTCACCGGCTCAGGGTTGACTCAGCCTTCCATCCTTCCGAGGTGGGTAAAATGAGGACCCGGATTGTTGGGGGCGATATGCTGACTCTGTAAACCGCTTAGAGAGGGCTGAAAGCCCTATGAAGCGGTATATAAGTCTAACTGCTATTGCTATTGCTACCTCCCAAAAGCTGCAACGTTGCTCAGAGAGCCAACATCCACATTCAACCTTTCTGGTGTTGCGGACTTGAGTGAATCACTCATTTCCTCAGGAAAGTGTCGGTGCTGAATGATGCGCCAGGGTAATAGAGATGCACGTGTCAGTTCTCCTAAATTCTTTACTATTTTTGAGTCAGATTCAGGAGAGGCTGCCAGTTAGATGCTTCTGCGGAAATGTGCTTTGAGGAAGGCTAGGTTGGAGGGAGGGAAGAAGGGAGGAGAGCTGGAGGTACATCCAGCTTTGACAAATGGTTAATACCCAAGGCATTGTGCCGAAAGGGAGCCTCCTGGCTGTTTGGATCTGTTGGGTCCTTGTCAAAGAGTTCTGATATTTTTCTGGGTTCCCGCCTCCCTTTCCCTGGAAAAGAGGACAGGTCCACTGTCTGAGGGGGAAGGTCTGAATTGCTTGGCCCAGATCACCCCCCTGGCTTTAAAACTGCACCCAAGAGGCAGCCTGGAATGAGACCAATAGCATGAATATAAAGGGAAATGAGATCTATGTTCATTTCTGAATTAATAAGGTAGGGATGATAGTACTGGGAAGGCCTAAGAGGGGGTCATGGGCCAGTCTGGAACCCCCCCCCCATCACATTTTTTTGCACCCACTCTTCCCCCCCCCCACCATCCTGTAATCCCTTAATTTAGGGTAGAATTGGGGCAACTGAATGGAACTGAGAATTTACTGGCTGGATGCCCTTCCTGATGTCCATGGAGTTCACAGGCCAGGACTGACTGACTGACTCACTCTCTCTCTCTCTCTCTCTCTCTCTCTCTCTTATCTGTCTGTCTGTCTGTCTATCATCTATCTATCTATATCTATCTATCTATCTATCTATCTATCTATCTATCTATCTATCTATCTATCTATCTATCATCTATCTATCTATCTATCTATCTATCTATCATCTATCTATCTATCTATCTCTATCTATCTATCTATCTATCTATCTATCTATCTATCTATCTATCTATCTATCATCTATCTATCTATCATCTATCATCTAGCTCTATCTATCTATCTATCTATCTATCTATCTATCTATCTATCTATCTATCTATCTAATCATCTATCTATATCTATCTATCTATCTATCTATCTATCTATCTATCTATCTATCATCTATCTATCTATCTTATTTTGGTTTCATTTTCGCCTTAAACAAACCAGTGATTCCTCCATAGCCATGCCTGCAATATATTTCCTACTTTGCTGGATGGAATATGATATTGATAGGCCCTTTTGCAAGCCTCTCTCTGTGTGTGGGGGTCACATTTAAGGTTTTTAGGGGCCTCTTCTGGTCTTGGGCTTAGGTGGGTTTCTCCACATTTCTATTTAAATCTTCTTGAGGCTTCTGGGTCCAAAAGGGGCTTTGGGGCTAAAAAGCCCCAGCTCTCAGCCCCCCTCCCACTCAGAACGCCCCTGGTTCTGCTTTCTTCTGTCTTGTCTGAGTTTTTGTCCTGATACAGAAGACATCACTGTCTCCAGCCAAGCCAACTTGCCTTCCCCCCCACCAGTTCCTATGGCAATCAGACCGGATGTGATCTCCATCAAAGCTGCCACCGTCTCTCTCTGACTTTGAAAGACAAGCGAACGACATGAAGAAAAAACTGGAACACTTTTGCGGAGCAAGAGAGCCAGGGAGGGGGACTCACGCGAGATAAAGTGGGGGGTGAAAGCAGATGAATGAAACCCTAAATTTTTGTATGCGTGTGGGTGATGCATTTAAAGAGGGGGGTTTTGACTGCACAGTGGTGGTTTTGGCTCCCTCCCCAAAGATGTCCCTATTGCAGATGCAAACCCAAGCTCATTGCATGGTGGTGATGATAGCAATGGCATTACTAACATTTACTCAAGTGATGTAGCCATCCTCCTCCTCCTCCTCCTCCTCCTCCTCCTCCTCCTCCTCCTCCTCCTCCTCCTCCTCCTCTTCCTCCTCCTCTTCCTCCTCCCCCCCTCCTCCTCCTCCTCTTCCTCTTCCTCCTCCTCTTCCTCCTCCCCCTTCTCCTCCTCCTCCATGCAAATCCAACTGAGTCTTGCAGCCAAGATGAGAAGCCATTTCTCCCCCAAAAAACTTCAGCAACAACATTTAGGATGAACTGAGACTCGTTGTGCGCTGATCGGAATGCATTCCAGACATTCTCTGCTCGAGGCCTCCTTTCCTTCTCCTGGAGGGTCTTGAATGGAAACAGATGCTGTTTAAGCAAAGCCAAAAAGTCTTCCCAATTCAGACGGAGTGGAGTTGCTGCAAGGTGGCATTTCTTGGCTGAAAAGACGAAAATTAGTCATCCCAAAGGAAGTGTTGCTAGGTGGGAAATGCACACTCGACTTATAACCACAATTGAGACCAGTTGCTAAGCGAGGCAGTTGTTCAATTGAGATTTGTTTTATTTATATGCCGCCCTATTCCCTGTGGGACTCAGGGCGGCGAACAACTCAAGCGGGAAAGGGAACACAAAAGTACAAGACAAGCATTTCAAATAGGAGGAGGAGGAGGAGGAGGAGGAGGAGGAGGAGGAGGAGGAGGAGGAGGAGGAGGAGGAGGAGGAGGAAGGAGCAGGGAAGAAATGACATCACCTTCTTCTGGGTTGTTTGACTTGGTTTGAATCAGTGTTCCTTGACCTCCATGAGTTTAAGGTGGGTGAACTTCAACTCCCAGATTTCCCCAGCTAGCAACGCGCTCAGTTCTGGGAGTTAAAGTCCACCCCTCTTAAGTGCATTGAGGTTGAGAAACACTGGTCTACACAGGAATTATGAGGGTAGCGTATCGCCTGTGGTGCGGTGAGCAATTCTGACAAGCCGTCTTCGCATTGATTTTGCAAGTTAATAGATTTGGGTTCCTATAGAGATCTTCAAATCCTCTTCCCAGCAGACCTCCGAAATGGAGAGGCACAAGGAACAGGAGGGAAGAAATGAGATGGAAACTACAAAGACGTCTCCTCCTGCTTTGCCTCGGAAACTTGCACCGGAGAAATGCTTCCCCTTGAAAGAATGTGGATTGCGACGGTGTTGCGTAACCAACATGGCCTTCCTTGCGTCTCCTCCGCACCATCTCCAGCAGAGCAGAGATAGAGGGCAGGATTCGCACAAGCCACTGAACCCGTCATTAGACACGACTGAATGGATAACAGCATCACTGGACTTGGATCTCTACAGGTGCAGGATGATGACCTTCAGGGCAACAAGCTGTCCGAACAATAAGCCCCTGGAATTTATGGTTTTGTCATGATAGCAGTCCTCCGATAGCTCAGAGGCTGCCACAAGGAAGAGAGAGTCAAGCTATTCTCCAAAGAACCAGAAGGTAGAACAAGAAGCAAGGGAAACTAATCAAGGAGAGAAGCAACTTAGAACTCAGGAGAAGTTTCCTTAATCAGTGGGACAACTTGCCTCCAGAAGTTGTGAACGCTTCAACAGTGGAAGTTCTTAAGAAGATGTTGGATAACCATTTGTCTGAAGTGCTGTAGGGTTCCCTGCCTAGGCAGGGGGTTGGACTAGAAGACCTCCAAGGTACCTTATAGCAATAGCAATAGCAGGTAGACTTATATACCGCTTTCAGCCCTCTCTAAACGGTTTACAGAGTCAGCATATCGCCCCCACAGTCTGGGTCCTCATTTTACCCACCTCGGAAGGATGGAAGGCTGAGTCAACCCTGAGCCGGTGAGATTTGAACCGCTGAACTGCTGAACTAGCAGTCAGCTGAAGGGGCCTGCAGTACTGCACTCTAACCACCTCGGCTACCTTCCATTATTCTATTCTGTCCTGTCCTGTGAACAGGGAAGCACATCACATCGCAACACAACAAGCCAGTAACCCCTGCAAACCAAACCAGGCCAATGCAAAGGAGGAGGGGAGGAGGAGGAGGAGAAGCACCAGAAGGAAAAGGAGATTATTCTTGCAGGATTATATTCGCACGTAGAAGCGTACATACATTACAATTGGGAAATCATTCTAGGAGACCCTTGTGCCTCCTGCTTTTTAACACGGTACTCTTAATCAGGACGTAATGCCCGCAAACAAATCCACTGGCACCCTGGATACATTTCAATGCAGGAAAATTGGAGTCGTCTCTAACGCTCCCCTGCAGAAATATCCATTTGATTAGGGGAGGGATTTATAATAGGAGCAGGAGGGGCGGGGGGGGGGAGAAATAAGAGTGAAGCAGCCTTAAGGGAAGATAAAAAGGGACCCTCTGTAATGTGGATCCCTAGCAGCAATTGTCTTTGTGCCAGGCTGTTCGAATCCCTAGCGCCGCGTAACTGAGCGAGCTCCCGTTACTTGTCCCAGCTCCTGCCAACCTAGCGGTTCGAAAGCATGTAAAAATGCAAGTAGAAAAATAGGGACCATCTTTAGTGGGAAGGGAACAGTGTTCCGTACCCCTTCGATGTTTAATCATGCCGGCCACGTGATCACGGAGACGTCTTCGGACAGTGCTGGCTCTTCAGCTTTGAAATGGAGATGAGCACCGCCCCCTAGAGTCGGGAACGACCAGGACATTGGTGCGAAGGGAACCTTTACTTTTCCTTTTACACGCTGTTCGTATCCTAACTCATGAGGATGGCACCTGGTAGGTGGCTGCGACTGATTCACAAAGAACCACAGAACGAACTCTGTGATTTTGTGGTTCTGGAGAGGCAGTCCATCTCAAAGCAGTAAAGAAGGATGTGGGCCTTGAGGTGGTCTGCCCTTCCAGAACCACAGAAGAACTGAGCCCGAAGGGACCTTGGAGGCCTTCTAGTCCCACCCCCTGCTCAAGCAGGAAGCCCTATACTTCCCTTGAGCGCTAGAAGTGGCTCAAGTCAACATCATCAAATCTTGGAAGATGGCATGGGAACTAAAGGGGGAAATTGAGGAGACCCGCCCAAAAGAGGGGAGGAAGGTGGGAATTTCATCCAGAGGGTCTGTAATGAGGTTTGTATGTGTGTATGTGCCCCTCCCAGGCAGAAAGTAGGACTGGAACAATAGGGGGTGTTGACTTGTAAACCTATAGTGAAAAGACAGTTAAATCAGATGGTATGTAACAGCCCAGCATCGGGGGGAGAGAAGCACAAGAAAGTTGCTTGTGATTCATGCTAAATCTCCTAGATTTGCAACATCTAAGTAAAAGCAAATCCTCACTGGATCAAATATAGGCCTATTTTTTCCAGCATGCCCACCCAGGTGTCCTGGGAAATCCTGAAGCGGGATGTCAGGGGAATAACTTTCTCACCGTTCGGAGTGGCGGATCGTCTCTGAAATCTGTAATACCTAAGATATAGACATCCTGAGTAGTTAGTAGGTCCCGGCATCCCTCTGAATCTGTTCCAAAACCTCTTTTGAAAGTTGGCATGGCTTGTGCAACAGTCCTCCCGAAGTCTATTGAGAGCAGAATGAAAGGTTTGACTCAAAGAACCTCACTTCCTTTTCCCCCCTTCATTTTTTGAGAACTCTTTTCATAAACTTCTCCCTCTTCCTTCCATGGGACATGAGGTCCAGCCTCTTTTTTCGTCACATCCCTTGCTGGTTTTCAACCTTCAATCTTGGCCATGACAAGGCTGATCTTACCTGCAATCACAGCACTGTGGAGTTCCTTGGTGCCCTCCGTGTCAGCGTTTGGGGAGGGAAATGTGCACTCTTTTAATTATACTGTAGCTGCGGGGAATTTTCACAGCCGGTTTGGGTTCCGAGTGACACATCCAAAGAAATCAGAACTGTGAAGCTGGAATGTTCTTCAAAGAACTTTTGCGGCTTACCAGCGGAACTGGCAGCAGATTCGGACACCGTGGAGGTTGGGGAGGAACATGGGGCAGTCCTGGAGTCTGGGGAAGGCTCGGACGAGGGCTTTGTATCAGAGGCAGAGATGGGGGCCAAGGCCATCTGGCAGTTTTCAGCTGCCTTCGGAGCTAGACAGCAGTGAGGTAGTGGAACAGCTGGAGGCAGTTCCCAGTGTGCGCATGCGCAGAGCTGCCAGAAGAAAAGAACAGCTGCGAAATCAGGGTCGACTTGGGAGTAAAGCCACAGATGGACGGCGAAAGGGGAGGGGGCTTTTCCAGGAAACAATTCGTTCGTTCGTTCATTAGATTTGTTTCAGGAGTGTGAAGATCTGTCCATGAATCTCAGAGACTCTGTGCCCAGTCTTTCCTTGCACAGCACCTCCTTTGGAAAATATTGACATGGCAGCTTTCCAAGATAGATAAGGTCTGTGGTCATAAATATTCCTTTGAAAGACTGTTTGCCAGGCCATTGCTGAAGGTGAATGGGAGGAATTCACATTTGTTTAATAGAAGGGGTTTTGTCAGGACTCTGTCTCCTATTTTTTGGGGAAGCTCAGATCAGTACAAGAACATGTTTATTGGATATATCCTATTGGCACAACTAGTAAAACCCAACTCTGAAAATTCCCTGTGGCTACAGTGTATTAAAAGAGTGAACATTTTCCTCCCCAAGTCTTTCCTCCCCACATTGTCCAGTAGGAACGGTTGGCAGGTTTTTTGGTCACTCCTGTTCCTCCTTCAACTGCCACCTGTTGGGATGACCTTGGTTCCCACGGGAGAGTTCTTTGTTTTGTCTGCAAGACAAAATGTCCCCCTCACCTGTGTGGCAATTATGAAGCAGCAAAAGATGGCTTCAGCCAGGTTCGATCCAGAGTTGACTCTCTGAGCTTGGTAGAATTCTTGCAGGCGTTTTGTGGCCCAACCAGGTAGCATCATCAGTGCACTGTTGGGTAATGAAATGTCTTCAAGAAAGCAACCAAGCTCAGAGAGCACCAAGGACTCCACGGTTCAAGCCTGAGCTGCTAATATTCCGTTGGTAATCACAGCATTGCCTAGTGCAGTGTTTCTCAACCTTGGCAACTTGAAGATGTCCGGACTTCAACTCCCATAATTCCCCAGCCAGCATTCGCTGGCTGGGGAATTCTGGGAGTTAAAGTCCAGACATCTTCAAGTTGCCAAGGTTGAGAAACACTGGCCTAGTGGTTAGGGGCTATGACCAATAATTGTTCATTCATTCATGCTATCGCTCTGCTTACTTGAGAGGACTGTTGCAGTAACAAACCCAAGCGGTATAGAATAGGGAGTAACCCGGCCTGAGGATGGGACAGTGAGATACATTCCAAAGAAAAACTGTTTATATAGCCTCTTTCCCTTGCAAACCCAGTGTTTGCAATTCCGAGCTGCCATATGTGAAATTATAAATTGCCCTCAGGAAGAGAAAAAAAATGGGATCCTTCTGATGTTCTGAAACTCATCGCAGATGCCCTTTCAACATGGTTAAATGCTTGAAATTGTTGTGTTTGTGACAAGCCCTCCTCTTTCTTTCATTTGTTGACAAATGTTGCGTTGACCCCCCCCTTTTTTTTTGCATTCCATGGGGCTTGAAGATGGTGCCAGCAATTTCCAAGGAAACGAAGCCACGAAGCAACCAGTTCTGGGCTTCACTGCAGGAGAAACAGCTCTCCCCCCCCATCCACGTTTTGCTGCAAACTGCAGCCACCTAAGACTTGGCATGGTGCCTGTCACCAGGAATCTCTCTGGACCTAGGAAAATAGAAATGTTCGGCGCTTCCCTTCTTCAACCAGGGTGGAAAATCCATTGCACACTATCACACACTCTTTAAGGGGTGAGGTATTTAGGTTAGGTTAGGTTAAGTTTATTTATAGGCCGCCCTTTTCCCTGAGGGGACTCAGGGCAGCTTACAACTTATATAGGAAGGGGATACAAACAATAACACATAAGGACAATACATAATTAAAAGAGTAAAGCAACATTCATTCAACATTCGGGCGGGGATGGAATATAATCTTTAACCCCAGGCCTGATGGGATAGCCAGGTCTTGAGGGCTGTGAGGAAGGTCTGGAGGGTGGTGAGGGTACGAATCTCCACGGGGAGATCGTTCCAAAGGGTCGGAGCTACTACTGAAAAGACTCTCCTCCGCGTAGTTGCCAGTCGACACTGACTGGCAGATGGAACTCGGAGGAGGCCCAATCTATGCGATCTAATGGGTCGTGAGGAGGTAATTGGCAGGAGGCGGTCTCTCAAGTACGCAGATCCACTACCATGAAGGGCTTTGTAGGTGGTAAGTAGCACCTTGAAGCGCACCCGGAGATCAACAGGTAGCCAGCGCAGCTCGCGCTATTTGTGTGTCTGTGTTGTGTGTGTTCTTGACAGCAGCCTCAATTGGGGTGAAACCAGCTCTCCTTTTGCACCTTCCCTGAGATGAAATGAAAGACCTGAAGAGAAGGCAAATGACTTCCTCTCATATGCTCCAAGAAGATCATGCAAGATATTTTGAGACTCACAAAAGATTGATAGGAGATTCTGAATAACAGAGTTGGAAGGGACCTTGGAGGTCTTCTACTTCAGCCCCTTGCTCAAGCAGGAAACCCCAATGCCATTTCAGATGAATGGTAGTCCAATGGAGCACCCACAACTTCTGGAGCCAAGTCCTTCCACTGGTTGATTGTTCTAACTCTGAGGAACTTTCTCCTTCGTTCCAAGTTGCTTCTCTCCTTGATTAGTTTCCACCCGTTGTTTCTCGTCCGGCCTTCAGGAGCTTTGGAGAATAGGTTGACCGCATCTTCTTTGTGACAATCACTTAAATATTGGAAGACTGCTATCAGGTGACTTTCTTTTCATTAAACTAGACATACTCAGTTCCTGCTGTGACCCGACAAATGCACGCATGACAAAAGTGTGCCGACAAAACCGCGGTGTGAAAACGGCGACGTCATCAACACGCCGACAACAGCGCGTTGACAACAGCGTGCTGACAGAAGTGCAATTTAAGTTAAGGTAAGGGTTAGGTTCAGGGCTAGTTTTAGGGTTAGGTTTAGGGTTAGGGTTAGGGTTAGGGTTAGGTTCAGGGCTAGTTTTAGGGTTAGGTTTAGGGTTAGGGTTAGGGTTAGGGTTAGGTTTAGGGTTAGGGTTAGGGTTAGGTTGTTGGTCCGTTGGCCCTGCTTTTCGCCTCCCCCCCCCCCACAGCCTCCAGAGGCTTTTCTGAATCCTGGGGAGGATGAAAACGGCTGTGATCTCGTGGTCTCCAGGTTTTTGAACCTTTCATCTCATCTAAACCCTAATTAAGAACGCCAAGCTCTCTAACCCTAGCTGGGGAATTCTGGGAGTTGAAGTCCCCATGTCTTAAAGTTGCCAGGCTTGATGTACCTCGCTCTAACTCAACTCCCAGAACTGTTGCAAGAATGCTGAAATAATTCACGTTGCCTCGCCCTCTGGAGAGGAATAACCAGCTGGAATATAACAAAATATAACCAAACGGAGCTGAACTATGTTTATACAATCTGGAACAGAAGGATTCATCCAGTTAATTTGCTATCTCCTCATCTTTTTTTCTTTCGTTTTCACCCTGTATTCCTTGCCAACTCAATGTTTCTCCCCGTTTTTTAAAAAAAAAAAACGGGTTTCAGGCCATTTATCTTGCGACATCTCCTCCTCGGTGACAGATAGCCAAGCTCTTAAGAATAGCGAAAGCTCTATCCTAAGCTGTATGCCTCCTCCCCCTTCATTTGCCTGAAAACTAATTAAGCATTTTTTTAAATTGAGTAAAGGCCTCACTTGATTTCATCCCCTGAGCTAGAGCACTAGTGGTAATGACTGGGAGAGATTTAAAAATGAATTTCTCAAGATAAAAGGAGAAGGAGAAGGAGGAGGAGGAGGAGGAGAAGAAGAAGAAGAAGAAGAAATTATTATTATTATGAAAGAAATTCTAGCAAATCAGCTCTATCCTTCTCCAACCTGGAGGACAGGAGGAGGAGGAGGAGGAGGAGTGCCCTGAATTTCTCTGCGTGTATTGTGAATCTTTCTCCGATGGCTTTGCGATCAATCCCAAGGGACGTTTCGGAAAGAGACAGTAAAACTGGGAAGTTGAGTTCTTTAAAGCAAGAAATGCACAGTGAGACTCTTCTGATCTTCCGATTTGTCATGGCAACAAGCTACCATGGCTTTCCAAACTGGGCTACAATTCTGCCTTGGGGGGAGAGAGAGAGACTCCTTTTATTCCATTCTGCCAGCACTGGACTATAGTTGGAATCCAGAACCAGGGAGGGAGGGCCAGCCAAAATCCCCCAGGATAGGAGCAGAGAGATAAAAGGTCAAACAATGGCCGCTGATCCCAGGAGTCTCCATTGAGAAGACAAAACTTCTCATCATCTCTAACTGAGCTGTGCAAAAGCCAGAGTTTCCCTTGGTCTGAACACCGGGAATCCTTCACAGTTGCAGGAACTGGTTCCCCGACAAATGCGCGCTCGACAAAAGCGCGCCTGACGAAACCACAGTGACAAAACCGCGAGTTCTAAATCACGCCGATGAATGAGCGCAGAAGCGTGCCGACAACAGCGCGCCGACAGAAGCGCACTGATTCCCATGGCAGCTGGGTTGCGTGTGCATGCGCGGGGGGGGGGGCATTGAATTTGTGTGGACAATTTTGGCACGCCATAGGAAAAAGCTCTAGATCACTGCTCTAGATCACTGCTCTAAAAGGATGTGTCAGGGTTCCAACTAGCATCTTCAAACAAATCAAACTCCAAGGCAAGAAATGCCTCAAAGTTGCAATTTAATGAAGAGAGCCATGTTGGTACATCTGGGAAAACCCGAATCTGAAAGCTTCCTGGTTTTCCCCACCCAGTTGAAAGTTCAAGATCTTGCCCCCACACCCACAAGTCCATTTCATGGTCCAATCTCCCACTGCCATTAAGACAGATTCCTCTCGTCCAGATCTGGTCAGGTGCAATGGCAAATGATGACCTTGGCTTTCTAGAAAGAATGTTGTTATGGCTACATATCATCTAACTCCGTACAATCCCCCTTCCCATTTTCCTACCATAGAAAAAGGCATAGTAGAATAACAGAAAGTGTGGGAGGCCAAAGACCCAAAAGAAAAGATGGCTGCAGGCCTGAGAGGACCAAATCTTCTTTCCTACACCAAACCCAGAAGTTGTAATTCGGATTTGAATGCAAATGAAATAATATAGATCGCAATTGCTGAGGAAAGCTAATGAGCTACCTCCACCCCCACTGAAAAGTACAATAGGTATCTTATGATGAAGCAGATGTTACCTTATGCCTCTTTGCCTCTCGAAGCGAGCGCTCCTCCTTTAGTTAGCAACCCGCTCAAAGGAGGCACGTGCGAACACCTGCTGGGATGCAGAGGAGATGAAGCAATTTGAAAAGGCAGGGATCCTTGGATAAGCTCCCCACGGAGCTGAATGGACCCCTGCTGGGTCCTCTCCAGATGTAGCACTTCCTTGAAAGCAAATGCGCCATGCGGGCCTGCTTGGCTGGGTTTCTGTGTGGTGTTAATCCACCTAGGAACACAATCTCTCTTCTCCCTCAAACAGTTTGGTGGGCAGGAGGTGGGAGAGCTTTGCATGGCTGTTTAAAGGCAAACTGGGCAGGAAACTCTATTTTGGAGCAGGGTGGGGGAAATGCTCTGTAACATAAACCAGAAGGAGCCTGATGTTTTTGTAAAAAGGAAGGTCAGCAGAAGAAAAGGGAAAATGGTTGCGATGGAAGGACGAGACTCTTTCGGGTTCTTGGTGCTCTCTGAGATTGGTTGTTGACTTGCAGATGTTTCCTTACCCAACTAAGCAATTTCATCAGTGCTAGTAACAGTGTTGTTGTTGTTAGTTGTGAAGTCGTGTCTGACCCATCGTGACCCCATAGACAATGTTCCTCCAGGCCTTCCTGTCCTCTACCATCCTCTGGAGTCCATTTAAGCTCAGGCCGACTGCTTTGGTGACTCCATCCAGCCACCTCCTTCTCTGCCGTCCCCTTCTTCTTCTTTTGCCCTCCACCGTTCCCAGCATGAGGCTCTTCTCCAGGGAGTCCTTCCTTCTCATCAGGTAGCCAAAAGATTTGAGTTTCCTCTTTAGGATCTGGCCTTCTAAAGAGCAGTCAGGGTTGATCTCCTCTAGGACTGACCGGTTGGATGGCCTTGCAGTCCAAGGGACTCACTGGAGTCTTCTCCAGCACCAGAGTTCAAAGGCCTCCATTCTTTGGTGCTCAACTGTCCTTTTGGTCCAACTTTCACAGCCATCTATTGCAACTGGGGAAACCATAGCCTTGACTAGATGCCTTTTTGTTGGCAGGGTGGTTTTAAAGGTTTTAAAGAAGTGACTGGACCAATACTTGTCTGAAATGGTAAAGGGTCTCCTGCTTGAGCAGGGGGTGCACTAGAACAGGGGTCTCCAACCTTGGCCATTTTAAGATTTGTGGACTTCAACTCCCAGAGTTTCTTGCTGGCTGAGGAATTCTGGGAGTTGAAGTCCATAAGTCTTAAAGTTGCCAAGGTTGGAGACCCCTGCACTAGGAGACCTTCAAGGTCCCTTCCAGCTCTATTCTGGTTGATTGATTGAAATCTACAAGTTGGAAACCAAGCTCAGAGATCACCAAGGACTCCACTGAGAAGACCTTCTGAGAAAGACTTTGATGGGAAGCTCAAACTTCAAAGTGGAGTTCAGAATTCTACCCATGAAATGCTGCTCTGGGTTATTCTTTGTAATGTCAACTTGCTAAAAAATAATAATTTGGGAATGTCTTTTTAAAAACAGTGGCCATTGTTTCATAACACTTAATTGATCTGGTGGGAACTCCATTGCCTGTGGATTTCTTAATCTATCAGAGGTTCCGAAGAAGACATCGGTCCCAAAGCACACCAAAATCACACATTCTTTTTAAACACTGCTGTTCTGAAATTGCCAGTTTCTGGACAGATTTTTCTTTTATATAAGAGTGAAGTAATACAAAGCAATCTGTTCCCAAAATCAATTAATTGCTAATCACAGTGTGTAGGGTTTTTTTATATAATAAAAAGAGGTTATTTCAATCAGTTTCCTGTAATTTTGGGAGCTATTAGCTGACCTGGCCATGATATAATTATATATACAACATATTAACAGCTTGGCATATAAATCTGCGTTGCCTTAATGAGCTGCAAATCTTGATCACGGTGTTGAAAGCAAGTTGGGGATGATTGCCGCAATGTCTTTGCTAATTGATTAATGAGGAATAAACCTCCGAGAGCTGAATTATATCTTAATAAAAACAACCCAGAGGTCTTGCGAGGCCTTGGCGAGGCCTGCGCTGCGCAACAGGATAGCCGTGACAGTTTCCAATAATTTCCGACAAATTGTTGAACTGGGTAGATATGATGGAGTGATAGGCCCATGGTTATAGGGCAGATGTGATGCTGGAACATACGTCAGGGGCATTCTCATGGAACAGCCACCCTTGGACAAAGGGTTTACTACTTATTCCTAACTGACTATCCTGGAGAAGGTGATCAATCATGAAGACTCATTTTCCGGGCATCGAACTGGTGAGTTTTCTTCCTGCCATCTATCTCCAGCTCCCCAGAAAGCTTTCCATCATCTTGGCTCCAACATTTCCTTGAAAAAAAAGTCCCACACTCCATTTAATATCTACAGCTTGAATCCGAGCACAAGGCCTCTGATAGTTAGGGTGGTTTGGGGAAGGTATATATCATGTGGCTTTGGGATGTCAGCGGGCAGCCTTGATTTTACCGCTACTACTAGGAGTAGTGCAAGAGACTTATCGTCAAGCGTGGGAAACTCAGGAGTCCAAGCTGTTCAAATGAATATATAGGTTTATTGCAGTGGTGAAATTCAAATTTTTTACTACCTTTTCTGTGGTGTGGATTGGTGGGTGCAGCAGGGGAAGGATACTGCAAAATCCCCATTCCCTCCCCATTCCAGGGAAAGGATACTGCAAAATCCCCATTCTCTCCCCACTCCAGGGGAAGGATACTGCAAAATTCCAATTCTCTCCTCACTCCAGGGGAAGGATACTGCAAAATCCCTGGAGTGGGGAGAGAATTGGAATTTTGCAGTATCCTTCCCCCAGAGTGGGGTGAGAATGGGGATTTTGCAGTATCCTTCCCCTGGAGTGGGGTGAGAATGGGGATTTTGCAGTATCCTTCCCCTGGAGTGGGGTGGGAATGGGGATTTTGCAGTATCCTTCCCCTGGAGTGGGGAGGGAATGGGAATTTTGCAGTATCCTTCCCCTGGAGTGAGGTGGGAATGGGGATTTTGCAGTATCCTTCCCCTGGAGTGGGGAGGGAATGGGAATTTTGCAGTATCCTTCCCCTGGAGTGGGGTGAGAATGGGGATTTTGCAGTATCCTTCCCCTGGAGTGGGGAGGGTATGGGGATTTTTGCAGTATCCTTCCCCTGGAGTGGGGAGAGATTGGGAATTTGGAAGCTGGTTGAATTAGGATACTAGCAATCTGGTTGATCTGGCACCTGGTTGGGTTTTGTTTCTAATCTATTCGTGTTTTTCTAGGTTGTTGCAAGCCTCCCAGGAACACTCTGTGAGATCGATGACGATGTAAGTTCTTCAAATAACACAAACCTGAGAATAATTCTCCATCGATGATCTCCATTTCCGTATTTTTCTTTGCCAGGGGAGAGCGCACTGATTTTCATGCCCCAGAAAAGCCCAGGAAGTGCTTAGCAGAAGCAGATCTTGTCTGGAGAATGGGTGGAAAACTCATTTCTTCTATCGCCAAGGGACCCATGTTCCTAAGATATCGGCTGCTCTGTAAACCTTTATTTATTTATTTACAAGGCAAGCCTCAAGAGGAAATTACTCTCCAGGCCATGGAGGAGTAGTTACTCCTTTGGTCTGCTGGAGGAAAAAAATGCCATTATTTAAGACAGATCATTACATGCTTTCGCCGGCTGAAATGTTCCGCTGACAAGAGCTCCAGAGGGTTTTAAGCGCTGAATGTTTCCAATAAAAACGCCTTTTGTTAGAGAAGAGGAAAAGACAGTTTAAGGCTGGGCTACGTGGAAGTTACTTCTCCACGGAGACTCTCTGTAGTCAGACTCAACTAAGTTCCTTTCATCTTTGGTCCAGGATAGAATTCTCTGGACAAAATACTTCCTCCCGATTTTGCTGACTCATGGTTTTTGCGCTCACCACATCTCTGGATATTTTTTGGGGGAGAACCAGGCATGCAAAGAGGTTGTCAGAACTTGCAGTCATATTCTTCTTTGAGCCTTGACCTGCCACACTTTTTAAATACTCTACGACACCTTTTCTATGGTGGGAAAATGGGAGCGGGGACTGTACAGAGTTAGATGCTATGTAGCCATAACAACATTCTTTCTAGAAAACCAAGGTCATCCTTTGTCTCTGCACCTCTGCACCTGACCGGAATTGGATGGGTGGAACTGCCCGCATGGCAGTGGGAGATTGGACCATGGGATGGACTTGTGGGTGTGGGGGGCAAGATCTTGAACTTTCAACTGGGTGAGGAAAACCGGGAAGCTTTCAGATTCAGGTTTTCCCAGATGTGCCAACACGGCTCTCTTCATTAAATTGGAACTTTGAGCAATACTTTGCCTTGGAGTTTGATTTGTTTGAGGATGCTATTTGGAACCCTGATACTAATATTACAGTGCACCCCCACCCATGGAGACACTGTTTCCCTCCCCCGTTATATTTCTTCTTCTATAACAACTAAATAATGTACAATATATTCCAATTGTGCTCTTATCCTCTCCAAAACAACATGTATTCTTGAGTAGGTTTTTTTCCCTTTGCTTTCCACCAACACTGGGGAGATTTTATAAAATTAGTGCTGTAGGGGGAGGAGGGGGCCTAAGACAATTATTTCTGGGGGTATCATGTTCTTAGGGAAGGAAGGGCAAACTTGGGAGAAGATCAGTCCTTGAAGACAAAGGTTGCCAATCAAAAGAGATGATCAGAGACTCAACAACTAACCTTTGCAACTGGATGAAGACCCTCCAATTATGGAGACCTCAAGCTGTGTCCAAAGGAGATGACATTTACCGTGGGCAATCACCTGGACATGAAAGCATGGCAGTTAGTTAGTATTGTTGGAACAATTCAGCTGCAGGAGATACCTTTGCCACCCTTGAGTTCCTCCAGGGCCAATGTTCTTCACTTCTCAGTAGACTCTTTTGAATATTTCCATTTTTCAAAGATGGTTTTGATTGTAAGTTGACTAAACTCTCTTTCACTGCAAGATTGGCAGCTCTCCACATGTGAATAATAAAGAAATAAATGCCATTATATGGATAGTTAGAGTCTACTTTTTAAAGAATTTGTGGAACTGTATGCAGTCGTGTCCCCTGAGTTGTCTCTCCATTAGTAGAAAGCTGACAGTAGGGAATTTTCTCCTCACTGCAAAGATGATAGCAATCTGATACAGGTAGACCTGTAGTGGGGAAATTGGGCGTGGCTTGGTGGGTATGGCAGGGGAAGGATACTGCAAAATCTGCACTCCCTCCCCACTGCTGGGGGAAGGATATTGCAAAATCCCCATTCCCTCCCCACTCCAGGGGGAGGATATTGCAAAATCTCCATTCCCTCCCCACTCCAGGGGAAGGACACTGCAAAATCTCCATTCCCTCCCTACTGCTGGGGGAAGGATATTGCAAAATCCCCATTCCTTCCCCATTCCAGGGGAAGTATACTGCAAAATCCCTATTCCCACCCCAGTCCAGGGGAAGGATACTGCAAAATCTCCAATCCCAGCAAGAGGTGGCATTTGCCAGTTCTCCGAACTACTCAAAATTTCCGTTACCATCAGAACCTGCTGAATTTCACCCCTGAGGTAGACCCCAGCTTACAACCATTTATTTTGTAATCCTTTGAAGTTACAGTAGCAGTGAAAAAAGTGACTTACCAGTGGTGGGATTCAAATAATTTAACAACCGGTTCTCTGCCCTAATAATTTCTTCCAACCACCAGTTTCCCAAACTGCTCAGAAAGTTAACAACCGGTTCTCCTGAAGTGGTGCGAACTGGCTGAATCCCACCACTGCTTATGACTGTTTCTCCACTTACGGCCATTGCATCATTCCATGGTCACGTGATCAAAATTCAGAGAGTTGAAATCTGACTCACATATATGACGGTTGCAGTGTCCCATGGTCATGTCATCCCCTTTTGTGACTTTCTGACAGGTGAAGAATGGGGAAGCCAGATTCACTAAACAACTCTATTACTAACTTAACAGCCCAGCAATTCACTTAACAACTGTGGCAAGAAGGTCAAAAAAATGGAGCAAAATCACTGCCTTCCTTAGCAACAGAAATTGTGGTCATAAGTGGAGGATTGCCTGTACCTAAAATTCTTCTAAGATTGAAGAAGTGTCTTTTTTCAGGCGCAGTACAACCAAATGTTTAGCAATCTACTCATGTTCTTTAGCTTTTCTTTTTGGGCCAAGAGCTAGAAAAAAATACATCTGGCAACATTTCCTTCTCTGCTCTTCACATCCTCAGATTTTCCTTAAATGGAGAACTTTGAGGAAAAAGCATTGAGGTTTTTTTCTTTTCCAGGCATGTTGCCTGAGATGGTGTTCAGAATCATTAAGAAAACTTCGGATGTTTTACCTCAATTTGGTCCACTGAATTCCTGAAATGTATAAATGCTTTTAGCTGGCACTCTGTTTTGGTGGCCTGCAGCTGACACCTGAATGAAATAATATTAATAAACAACAGAGCCAACTTTTATAATTTTACTCCATTCTGTCTGCCAACTGAAAGTTGTACTAACCCAGCCTGGTTTGCTTTGCAATTAATTTTAAATTTAGTTAATTTTATGGCATCCTTCCTGCCCAGAAACCTTATCTCTTTTCTTGGCATCATCTCAAAACCAAGAAATCCAAATGAAACTGAAGGTAGGGACACCATTAAGTTCTAAATTTTCTCTCCTGGGCATCATACATTTCAGTATATATAAACATAATCTTATTACTCCTAAATATTACATTTCATTTCCATTATTTCATATTATTTATACATGCCTTTTGTTATCACCCTTTCATTTCTAAACCTTCTTTCTATCCTTTTGCATATCTTAACATATTAATATATAATTATTATTTTCCCACACTATTTTCTGTCCCTATTTTAACTTCCCCCCTTCATATCGCTACAATATACAAAGACGTGTTTTCCATCTATTTTATTATTCATATGTGTACTGAAATGTATGCTACTCAGATACCACACCATTCATGCAGTGGTATGCATAAAGAATATAAAAAAAATAACAATTTGATTGATTAAATTGTCTCTCCTGGCAGGTCTGAATGAATGGGGATAGACCCATCTTCTTTTCCAAAATTGTAGGTCTCATCTGGAGGAACTTCTAAAGAAATGGGAGAGAATTAGGGGAATTTAAGGGGCTCTCTGACCACATTACTCATGTAATGGAGTGAGCTCCCATTACTTATCCCAGCTTCTGCCAACCTAGCAGTTCGAAAGCATGTAAAAATCCAAGTAGAAAAAATAGGGACCACCTTTGGGGGGGAAGGCAACAGCGTTCCGTGCATCTTCGGCATTGAGTCATGCCAGCCACATGACCATGGAGATGTCTTCGGACAGCGCTGGCTCTTTGGCTTTGAAATGGAGATGAGCACCCCCTAGAGTCGGGAACGACTAGCGCATTTGTGCGAGGGGAACCTCTACCTTTACCTGACCACATCACCTCAACATGTTTTTAATTCCTTGAATTTGACAAGTCTAGTCCTCAGCATCTCCCCACTATTAGGTTCTGGGAAAATGTGGCCAGGAAGAACTGAATTTATAGAGATTAGGTCAGCTGAATTTATAGAGAACGCTCGTGATTACAGTATATTCTACTGTACACGTTCAGTGAATTGGTGAATGTGTGATTCACAAAGCTGAGGTGATTTTACACCTGGGGAAATGGAGAGATTGTTCACCTTTTTAAAAAAAGGTGATGGAAAAAGTCCAAGAGATTCCTGTCCCTTCTTATGCTTCGTTGATACATGCAATGCGGATCACAGCTTGTCCTGATGTAGATCTCATTAAGGAACAAGAGTATCTTGTCCAAGTGACAGGAGAAGACAAATCTTGGATACGCCAATAGAGAAAGGAAAGATGGCCATCCCAGTTGATCAAGCGTTGGGAGATATCTCCATTGGAAGTCCCTAAGAAGGACAACCAATAAATCAATACAGAATTAGATGGGCTGATAATCGTATCCCATCAGAGGCCCTTCCCCTGTTCCTAATCAGGGTCCTGAGAGGTTCTGCCTGCTCAAATATGTTTTAAATATGAATGAAGAGCTGAAACATCATCTGCCCAACAGCTGCCTTGAAAGAATTATTTGACTGCTCCTATTAATATCTTCCCACACTTGCCTAAGGAAATAAACAACACTCTGCTCTCAGAGGATTTAGGCACTGTAAACACGAGATGAGCATTGTTCTTTCTGAAGCTGATGTGAAATTCAGACATCAAAAGCGCAGTGTACTCTCACTGAACCTGCACCTTCAAGTTTCTCTTCCTTTCTTGACAGCCACGAGACCTTTTGCTTTTGTGGTGTGCTCCAGGAAAGGTGGTTGTGTGGCCCACAACTTTGAAAATGCCAGAGGCTTGGTCAAAAGAGCAGCAGCTGCTGAACTTCAGGGCTGAATCTTCTGTGTCTCCGGACCTGTGTTTTCCGTTGGCATTAAAATACTATGTAAAATACCATTCCTGTTTTGGTGCCCGTTTCATAAATACTGCTTATTGCTTCATTTGGCAGGGGCCATCGTGACCCAAGGACCTGCAGAATGGATGAAGAATTGCTGCTAGGGAAGGAAAAGGAGGAGGAAATGTCATCTGCTAAGAGGTGGTATTTTTGGAAGCTCTTTCTCTGAGCATGGTCAACGGTTAACTCTTTAGTTGCCCTGTCTGCATTGGAGTATTGTTGACAGCTAAAGAAAAATAGCCTGCAAGGATCCTTCAAGTGGAGCCGTTGGAGATCAAAGTGCAGGAGATAAAGAAAGCTACTTGAGGCTGAATTAGGCCATTGGTCCATCCTAAGGTTGGCCCCACCACTCAGTGCTATGAGGCAGCTACTTGAAGGAACAAACCAAGATGGATAGCAATAGCAATAGCAGTTAGACTTATATACCGCTTCATAGGGGTTTCAGCCCTCTCTAAGCGGTTTACAGAGTCAGCATATTTCCCGCACAGTCTGGGTCCTCATTTCACCCACCTCGGAAGGATGGAAGGCTGAGTCAACCTTTGAGCCGGTGAGATTTGAACCGCTGAACTGTAGATAGCAGTCAGCTGAAGTGGCCTGCAGTACTGCACCCTAACCACTGCGCCACCTCGGCTCCTTATTGGATGACAAACTGGAGCCAAGCTTCCAGGTACCAGTCTTCTGGGTGGAGCCTCCTTTTGTCTAAAGGAGCCTCCTTTTGTTCTATGTAGCTCTTTGAAGTGACTTGCCATTCCCGTTGGCCACCTTCACTTCAAGAGACCGTAGAATAATGCACTCCGAAGCACCTGTGATGTCTGACCTAGAATAGAATAACAGAGTTAGAAGCTTTCAAGAAGAGCCTGGACTGCCATCAGTCAGAAATAATGTAGTTGTAGGGTCTTCGGCTTAAGCAGGGGATTGGACTAGATAAGATAAGATAAGATAAGATACTTTATTTGTATGCCGCCCTTTTCCCTGGGGGGACTCAGGGCGGCTCACAGTTCAGGGGGAGGGGAGGACAAACCAAGTTACATATAAGATAATACATCATTAAAAGCACAACATTCATACTATTCGGGCAGGGTTAAGGTCTTTAGCCCCAGGCCTGTCGGAACAGCCAGGTTTTAAGGGCTATGCGGAAGGTCTGGAGGGTGGTGAGGGTACGAATCTCCACGGGGAGTTCGTTCCATAGGGTCGGAGCTGCCACAGAGAAGGCTCTCCTTGTAGATGGCCTACAAGGTCCCTTCCAACTCTGCTATTCTATTCTATTCTAAGTCCAGCCACATTTCCGCCTTGCTTGGATGGCCCTCCAGTCCCTTTGCTGTCCGCCCTGTCTGGTGGCTGGCAACAGTTGAGTGAGCAAAAGAGCCTTTGGCCTGCAGCCACGCTGTACGGCTCTCTTCCAGCTGATAAGTGAGAGCCAGAAAACCTGTGAGTACAATATAAACATTGACATTGGATGCTTTCCCAGGAAAGAAAGTTAGAACAGATGAGGTTGCAATTTTTTTTTTTTGATAAGGTTCTTGGCTCTAGAATGGTAAGCCTGGATTTTACTTCAACTCTCCTTTGACACAAGAAACCAAGACCTTCTCTTGATGTCAGGGAAGAATGAAGCAGCTTGTCTCTCAGCTTGGGCTACCTTCATGCATTGAAGAAGCTCCCTGGGAACTTAGCTGGAGGTGAGGTGTCTTTAAAAAGAAGGATGTTGACGATGCTCAAGAAGGGAGCAACTTGAGGGATACATTGGTTGGGGGATGATCAGTGGGCAGCTGTTGATTTTGATTATGATGATGATTATGATGATGAATCAATAGAAGAAGGCCTGTAGGAGATGAACAGGTGAGCCTGAGGGAGGAGTCAAAGGCGTCATCAACCTTGAGTCCCTTTGCACCCACATGAGATCTGAATCCAACCCACTTTGAATTCCTCTGACTCTTTATCTCCCACCAATTTGCTTTGACCATTAGTAGCTCAGATTCTTGAAGATAGCTTTAGGATTCATTAAAACTATATGTTCATTTGAACCCCTGATTTTCTGCCCTGGCCAAGATTATAGAGCATGAATGAAGAGAAGAGATCAAGAGAGTTAAGTAGGGGTAGACCATCCACATTTCCCTTCAAATCTCCATCAACACCAGTTAAAAAGGCCAAATTGTCAGGGTAGAGTAGATTTCTTCTTGTGTGATGTTGTCCATTTGGATGAAAAAGGACCTTTCTCTGAACTCTTGAAAGCCTTCTGCTTTGGGAGGTAAAGTTGGTGGTCAGTCAGAAGACCGATAGTGAGAAAACCCATTAGATGAAACATTAGCACATTCCCTTCTTTCCAGATCTTTTACGATGTGGTCTCAGCCAGTTGTAAAGCTGTTGTTTTCTCCCCCTTTTCTTTCACTTCAGCTGAAAATGAAAGATTCATTTAAAACAATGCAGCAGCCCAGTATCTTTCAGTAAAATATTTAAGATGTTTTGAAGGTACAAAAAAAAAAAAAGAGAATGGGAAAATAATTATTCCACTTTTGTTTACATTTTACTGATTTTACTGTGATGCTTCCAGAGCACTGTGGGAGGCCAATCCTCTCTTGAAGCTTGTTGGATCTGCTGGAAGAAGAAGAAGGCTGAATTCTTCTGCCTTCGGAAGCCATTGGATGTGTCATCAATATGAATATAACTTATTTACCTCCCTACCTACTGAATTGATTTCTGGTGTCCAATCCAGTATGATTCATCGGCTTCTTGGACTGCAAGCCAAGTCTTGTCAACTGATGATGACTTTGGTTCATAGCATTGGATTGTGAAGTTGTCCTTAGACATATTTTATGCCTCCTTTGCTTCCCTAACAATAGCAACGCACCCACACCAACTATGGTGGTTGGAGCAGAAAGGCAGGGAATGGATTGATTGTGAGCATGATGATGATGAGGAGGAGAAGGAGGAGGAGAAAGGGAGTACAAGTCCTTTCTAGTTCAATCCCTGCAATGTGCAATGAAACCAATTAAACCATCATCAAGAGTTGGCTGTCCAATCTCTTCTTAAACACCTTCAGAGATGGAGAATCCCAAACCTCCATCAGTAGGCTTGTAAGTAAATTATCCTGCATGGCGGCATTCCTTGTAAGGGTTTTGATTCATCACTTATTGTTTTTCTTCGTGTGCAGGAAGAAAAGGAAACTCCCACACACACACACACACTGAACAGTGAGAACTGGCCTATTAGGCAATGAGGAGACATCCTCTGGGGACGGTTTGTTGAATAGAAACACAGCGTTGAACTTGACACTGTCACTTAATAAACACCTATCAGGACCGTCTTCAAAGGGGGAGGCTGCAACTTGTACTAAGGAAGCTTACTTCCTAAGCCACCTCCTTCTGATATTAAACAGGGTTTTAGGCAGGTTAATTACAGCTTGTGGGTTGATTTGTCTCTTAACACTTTCCAAGATCAAAGTGTGAAGGTTTGGGGCAGTGGTGAAATTCATTTTTTTTTACTACTGGTTCTGTGGGCGTGGCTTGGTGGTGGTGTCCTGTGACTGAGTGGGCGTAGCCAACTTGATGTCGCTCATGCCCACTCAGTCACATGCCCCCCCAAGCCACGCCCACAGAACCTGGTAGGAAAAAGTGTGTGTATGAGTCCATTCACAGCGGAGCAGCTGCTCCTTTATGGTCCCCCCTGGCCCCCTCCCTCCCAGGGGTCAAAGTACCTTAAAGGGACAGGCTGCAGCAGCTCTGCTGTGAACGGAGGGGAAAATGTTCGGACTGTCTCTGCCGCAGAATTCAACGTTAAATGCAGCAGAGACAATCCAAACATTTCCCCCTCCATTCACAGCAGGGCTGCTGCTCCCTTTATGGTCCTCATAGCACCCTCTCTCCCGGGGACTATCTTAAAGGGACAGGCTGCAGCAGCTCTGCTGTGAATGGAGGGAAAACCATTTGGATTATCTATGCCACAGAATTCAACGTTAAATGCAGCAGAGGCAATCCAAACATTTCCCCCTCCATTCACAGCAGAGGTACTGCTTCCTTTATGATCCCTCCAGCCCCCTCCCTCCCAGGGGCTATCTTAAAGGGACAGGATTTATTTATTTATTTTATTTTATTTATTAATTAGACTTGTATACCGCTCTGCTCTGAACAGAGGGAGAAATGTTCAGATTGGGTGGGCAGGTCGAGTGCCCTGTCGAGCGGCATCAGGGCAACCAGACGGGCCTTGGCAGGGCCACCAGGGATTTTTGCCACCGGTTCGGAGAACTGATGCCAATCATCCCTGCTGGTTTGGCCAAACCAGGCTGAACCGGGAGGATGTCACCCCTGGTTTGGGAGCAGGGAGAGACAATGTTGGCGTGGGGGAAATCAGGGCTTCCCATTGCAGTTCTCCCACCAGTTTCCTTGTAGGGCTGCTCGAGACAACTTGGGAGGGGGGAAAAACCCCAAATCTCCAGACAGTTATGCAGAGATTGTGCATTCTAAGTATGGTTTCACTAAATGTTGTGAAGCCAACTCTTAGTGGATGTAGGCCAATCAACGCCAATAAATTAAGGCTTGCTTCAAGAAAGTTTTTAAAGCACTCCTCAAGATGTCCAAGACTGATGGGAATGTCACGGATTAGGATACGACTCAAGCCCACCGAAGATATTCAAATTTCTTTTCAGAGGGTTTTTATAGTAGGGAATATCACAAATCCTGCCCCCCCTTTTTTTAAAAAAAAAAGTCTGGCTGGGAATTCTTGGAGTTTCAATGTCCCGTCCCAGCTCCGCCCTGTCCTTTTGGAGACTGGAATGTGAAACGGAGATAATCAAATGCCAGATTCTCAGACTGCATTCCCAATCTATTCCTCACCTCTTCAGGCAAAGAACGGGACCCCCTTGAGGCCTTTGAGTTTGATCTGTAGCGAGTTTTTATCGGTGGGACGATGGCCGTGTTCTTTTGCCAGGCCACCTTGGATCTGGATTTAATGAGGCCTCGTGGCTCTGAATTCAGAATAGTATGGAGGAGACGTGTGGTCCTTTATGTGACAAAGCTACCTAGAATGCAGTTTGAGAGGAAACAAGATAGTGGATTTAAAATATTTAAGAGAAAAGTACTTTGGCAGCAAAAGAGGAATGTCTGTCTAATGCCAGAAGAATGTTCTTGTTCTCTCTCTCTATCTCTTGCTCTCTCTCCCTCCCTCCCTCCCTCTCTCTCTCCCTCTGTCTCTTTCTCTCTCCAAGAAAAGTTCAGGAGTTCAAATCAGTGCTAGCCAACCTGTGATGGCTTATCACAATCATGCTTGGCTTCCATTCATGGCTTATAATTACCTGCACTTACAAGCAGTGGTGGGATTCAATTTTTATTTACTACCGGTTCTGTGGGTGTGGCTTTGTGGGCATGGCAGGGGAAGGATACTGCAAAATCTCCATTCCCTCCCCAACTCCACTAACCGCTTTCCAGCTCTGTTCTCCTGTTCAGGGCAACAAAAGAAGATCAGCTGGGAGGCTGGGAGGCAGCGGGGGCTGGCCTATTTGCCGGGTCTCTGAACTACTCAAAATTTCTGCTACCAGTTCTCCAGAACATGTCAATACTGGCTGAATACCACCTCTGCTTACAAGGATTCATAAGTCATGCAGAGGAGGGATCCCGTAAGGCTTGGTATGTCAAGAGACACATAAAAGTCAGTTGAGTGTAAGGGGCATGAGATGGTTAAGGAGGAGGAAGAGGAAAAAAAGAAGAGGAGGAGGAGAGGGAGAGGAAGAAGAAGAGGAGGAGAAGTAGAAGAAGTAGTAGCAGAAGAAGTAAAAGATGAAGATATAGAAGAAGAAGAAGAAGAAGAAGAAGAAGAGGAGGAGGAGGAGGAGGAGGAGGAGGAAGATGAAGATGAAGAAGAACGAGGAGGAGGAGGAAAAGAGGGAAAGGAGGAGGAGGAAGTAGAAGATGAAGAAGAAGAAGAAAAGGAGGAGGAGGAGAAGGAAGAAGAAGAAGAGGAGGAGGAGGAAGAGGAAGTAGTAGTAGTAGTAGTAGTAGTAATAGTAATAGTAATAGTAATAGTAGTAGTAGTAGTAGTAGTAGCAGTAGTACTTGTTGTTTTTGATAGGGAGATGGAGTTAGCCTCTTAAGAGCCGGTTGGGTCTTTCTATAAACAGACCAGGGGGTGAGTTCATCACCTATTTTTGAATGAAATTAATTCAGGTGGGAATAGCAACTCAGAGGGAACACCCCCCCCCCCCGGCATTTTGAGCATAGCTAAATTTAATAATGTGCTTTTTCAAAGCTTTGGGAACAATGGGGATATTTTTGTTCTTTGAGTCTCCTCTTGTTCCCAGCTCATTTCTTGCAAGTTCTTTTCACCTTGCATTTGGGAGAGGTTCTCCAGGGGAACCGTCTGAACTGAAGCCTTAAAGCTACTCCATGTGCTAGGATGTGGCCCAGGCATTTAGCAAGCAGGATTATATCAGTCATTTATCTTCCCCAAGTCTGTAATTCAAGCGCAGATGTTGGGACTGCACAGTTCTCTGTTTGCTGCTTCTAGGCCAGACAAGTTAATATAATGGAAAAATAAGTTAATAGAACAGAATAACAACATAATTAATGATAGCAGAGATTATAATGACATAATAACATAAATAACAACCAAATAAAATAATCTATCTATATAAAAATGTGTGTGTGTGTGTGTTCCAGTGTAACTCTGGAACGCTTTGAGCAATTTCAACCAAACTTGGTACACAGATGATTTACTCTCTGGAAACAAATACTGTGGGGCTAAGATACCCCTAACACCACTCAGGGTATGTGTGTGTGTGTGTGTGTTCTGTTAAGATACAGCCTGTTGTGCCTCTACAGTGGCTTCTACTGTACTGCCGTAAAATGGCTTCTACTGTACAGCGCAGTGGAGTTGCCATGGTAATGGCTTCACAGTACTCCACAAGGGGCTCCCTCTGGTAAGGGGGAAAATCCAACATTAGAAATTACCTTTGGTCTGGACATTTTCCCCCTATAAATAAATACCCAGGAAACGCTGGGTTATTGGCTAGTAACAGAAACAGAATAATAATAATAATAGTATGTTCTGTTTCTCCTCTTTTATGCAGACAAACACCCCCCACACACACAATTTCGCCTTTCAAGCTGCATCTGTAACTGTAGCTAATGGATCATTTTCGTAAAGAGGAAGGGGGGGAGCAGAGAAGAAGCATATTTCAGGGCATGTCAATTTTTCAATTTACAAAGGACCCATTTCGAGAAGCGCGGAGAAATTCTTTCATTCTTTGCTGGGTGTCTGTTTAATGGGAAGTATGAAAAAAGGCAGGGAATGAAGGTGGGGAGGGGGGGGGCAGGGAAGCTGCTTTGCTGTAATTTCCCTTTGGAAAACAACAACGGCAAGAATGTTGTGAAGAAGAGGCTCACTGCTCTGGCTTTGTTGTGGTGTGGAGCTGCGGCAAATTCCACAAGGCAGCGGGATTGGCTTTGGCACTTGAAACCCCCTATAAAACGAACACTGTTGATTTTTTTTTGTTTTGAGCGCCAAAGCTAAGATGAGAGAGCAAAACAACAACAACAAACTAAGATAAGAGAGCAGGAAACCCCAAGAGCCCGTGTCAAATTCCAGCTGGCAATTGTGGAGAAGACGTCTCCAGCGATGGAGCACCTGATTGCCTCTTTCCAAACAGACAAACGCGCAGAGGTGCCAAGCGGGAATATTGAGTGATTCTGTTATGACAGGCTTGTTCTACGTTTTGGAGGAATGTCAAAAAGCTTCCCAAAACAGAGCCTGCATCTGATGATCATCTCTCGCCAAGAAAAATGACCCAGGAAGGTTTTGTCAACCTCAGAGGGCGGAGGCTGAAGTTGAGAGAAGACCAGCAGGCATCCCAAGATGGGAGAAGGTCGAAGTCCCATGGCCAGGAAACTCGGCTGAGTGGACCGAGGAGAACACAGTGGAAAGGGGAGGGGGGGGGTCTCTGCACTTTCATCCCCTCTCTGCAGGTTCCAAGAGGTTCACTGTCTTCTCAGGATGGAGATGACCCAAATGATCTCGGAATAATTTGTCATTTGTAATTCAGGATGCAAATGGGAGACGGGCTTGCTCAAGGCTCCAACACTGGAAGTTTTAATGAAGAGATTGGACAACCATTTGTCTGAAGTGGTGTAGGGTTTCCTGCCTAAGCAGGGGGTTGGACTAGAAGACCTCCAAGATCCCTTCCAACTCTGTTATTCTATTCGTTCTCTCCTTTCCGTTCCATTCCATTCTACCCACCCTACCCTACCCCTTTCCTTTTCCTTTTCCTTTTCCTTTTCCTATTTCTACTCTACTCTACTCTACTCTACCCTACCCTACCCTACCCTACCCTATCTGTTGTGACTCAGCAGAGGTTTGCTGTGAGTTGAGTCAGGATGCAGGAATAACACTGCAGCTGGGGCTCATTAGTGTCATCTTCTGGAGATAAAAGGACGGATGGTGCCACGCCCTGGTTGCAGAAGTCAACGTTCATCGTTCGTTCGTGATTCGTCATTCGTGTATGGAGAATTCAGTTCCGTTCCTGTTTGAGTTTGTGAGACACTTGGATAAGTGATTTTGCTTCTTGAAAACCTGGTGCTGTAAGAGTTTTGTTTCTGCATTCTGCTGCGTAACCCTTGTTTGAAAGAGACTTTATCTATGTTTATTTTGGGCAGGCAGCCAGCATGAACCAGGACTGATAAAGTTATTTCCTTTTAAGTCTGTCTGACTGTTGTCTGTTAATGAGCGAAGAAGGGGGGTCAGAACACCTGTCCTACCCTACCCTTTTCCTATTTCTACTCTACTCTACTCTACTGCCATTTTGAAGCTCTCGTGGCACAGGAAAATACAGAGAAGACTTTTTCCTTTCAAACATGACAGACTAGATTTCTTTGGTGAATAGGATGGATGGAAGCCATCGTGCTTTAAGATAAACCATTCACTGCTTAGCAGCTTACGGAGACCCATCCATCTGTGGCTTCTGCAAGCTCACTTATAAAATCCAGAAATCTGGACTGCGTACGTGCACCTGATTCTGTAATTCTCACTTCTTTCCCTTGGAGGCATCATATCCCTTCACCCTAATTCTTAAATTAGAGGGTGGGGATATAGTGGGGCTTGTATCAGGGTTTTATTTTTGTTAGCTGCCCAGAATCACTGTGAGTGAATTGGGAGACCATATACCTTTTCCAGATAAATAAATATCTGGAATATTTATGTAAGTACTGAAAGTTTTCCACTTTCTTCAACCCACCAGACCAGCTGGCCTGGTTCACACATTGCTCTAACTAAACCATGATTTGTTTTGTTATCTTTGCTTAATGGAAACCACAGTTGGACAAACACAGTGTTTTAAACACAAATCCTTGCGTATCAACTTGAAACGCTGGCAAAAGCAAAGCAAGGGGTTGATATTGTGAGATTCGGTGGGGATTTCAGAAATGAGCTAGAATATTGAGATTCCGAACTGATGCAATACGGAGAGCGGGTTTTGGCCCTGGGTCCCCTCCCCAAAATATAACCTGCATTTTGCTTGGCATGCACAGGAGGCCTACTTGGTAGGCCATAGTCCTCCTTACAGGAAAATTTATTTGTTCTGGCTAAGTTGAATCTACCTGTTTTTTTTTGGGGGGGGGGGAATTATTCTTTGCTAGAAATCTGTTGTGCTTCCTTACTTTCCAGGACCACATTAAAGCTAATAATATTTCTGGAAGGGAAAAGTCTTTTTAATGGGACAGACTCAACAGATGGGATGTGAATGGTTCTGGCTGATCTAATTATATACCCTTCCCCCCCTTGCTGCAGCTCATATCCTTCGATATTTCTTGTAAAGTTTGCACTGTTGTGCCCCTAAGAAATGAAATTATTGCAATAATTGGTTTGCCAAAGCCACCTGTCTCGCTGCGCCTCGCTTATAAAGCGTTCTGTGTCGGTGAAGGAAAGGCTGATGGGGAGAAGGCTGTGCCCGAGCTCATTAACCCTTCAACGTTTATGAAAAGAAGGAGATTTCACGCAGCTGCAGGCTCCCAGCCCAGCCTCTCCCAGGTGTAGCAAGGAGCGTTCAAGGACGAATGGAGGATAGTCCTCGTCTCACGACCTCCGTTGAGTCCAAAATGTATGTTCCTGCGTGAGAAATTTGTTAAGCGAGCTCTGCCCCATTTTACGACTCTCCTCCCCTTGTTTGTTAAGGGGATCCCTGCAGTCGTTAAATTAGGAACACGGTCGTGAAGGGAATCTGGCTTCCCCAAGGACTTGGTTTGCCAGAAGGTCTCAGAAGGGGATCTCATGACCCTGGCAACTGTCGCAAACGTTGAATCCGCTGCCAAGCGTCCAAATGTCAACCCAAATATCAGAGCCAAGGTGGCGCAGTGATTAGGGTGCAGTACTGCAGGCCATTTCAGCTGACTGCTAGTTCAGCAGTTCAGCGGTTCAAATCTCACTGGCTCAAGGTTGATTCAGCCTTCCATCCTTCCGAGGTGGGTAAAATGAGGACCCGGATTGTTGTTGGGGGCGATATGCTGACTCTGTAAACCGCTTAGAGAGGGCTGAAATCCCTATGAAGCGGTATATAAGTCTAACTGCTATTGCTAACTGCTGCAACAGTTGTGTGATGAATGGTAGCGTTACTTTTTCCCGGTGTTGTTATAACTTCAAACGGTCACTAAATGAATGGATGTAAGAAGGACTATTTGTAGCATGTGTGTAAGGATGGGTACACACGCACACACCCACACCACACACACACATAGACTCCCCAGTTCACCACGGCCAGATCCTGCCGTTCTGCTAAGCCAGGGGTGTCCAAACTTGGGAACTGTAAGACTTCTGGACTTCATGCCGCTTGGATGAGGTTCAAGTGGGGCTAATTCAGCTTCTTTATCAAATAAACCAGGATTGCGCTAATCCTCGTGTGCAAAGGGAATCAAACTCTTGTTGTTGAGGCCGCCAGGAATATATTTCTGAGGATTAAATAAGTGAAGGAAAACTTCTGCTTTTAGCGGGGTGGGAAAGTTTTGACGAAGCTGCAAAAACTCATTTTCATTTAAAGCTCTTAATTGTTTTCAAGCCGGTCCCTCATTGAATGAATCATTATAGTGGGGGGGAAAGGAAGCCGCATTTTATAAATGAGGTGTTGGCAAATGACAAAACCACCTTCATTTCAACTGGCCCCACCTTCTTTTCCATCCCCCAGATTTCTTTGGGAAAAAGAGAGAGAGAGAGAGGAAAGAGAAGAGAAATCACACTGACGCTCCATCATGGGATTGTCATGTTAGAAGATTGTTTCGTCTCAAAATGATTCCATGTCAAAATAGCATATTTCATTCCAAAATGTTGATTAGAAAACAACATTCCCCCCCTCTTTGTGCCAAAAGCTGACAAATGTCATTTAGGAAGGAAAGGTACAATTTTCTTTTCAGCACAGAGGCATCTCACTTTGTTCCCACTTATTTGGAAGAGCATATTTAATATTTCATGTTTGGATGTTAATGCCAAAATGGTGCCTTTTCATCTCAAAAAGCTGCTCTTCCTTCCCGATCCTGGGGAAAGGGGGAGGCGCGTTTGCCGTTTGCTCTGTTTTCAATTTTGGAGCTGATTTGTTCGAGGGAGAAGGAGAGAGGCTGCCCAGGGTTGAGGGGCTGCTATAGAAATGTAGAAAGAGAAAGAAAGAAAGAAAGAAAGAAAGAAAGAAAGGAAGGAAGGAAGGAAGGAAGGAAGGAAGGAAAGAAGGAATGAAGGAAGGAAGGAAGAAGGAAAGGAAAAATGTAAAAGAAAGGAAAAGTTGGAAGGGGGGAAGAAATAAGGAAGGGAGGAGGAAGGAAGGAAGGAAGAAAAGAAGGAAGGAAGGGAAAAAGAAATAAAAGAAAGGAAAAGATGGAAGGAAGGAAGGAGAAGGAAGGAGAAAGGGAAGAGGAAGGAAAAGATAAGAGAAAAGAACAGAAGGAGGGAGGAGAAAAGAATGAAGGAAGGGGGAAAGAAATCAAAGAAATGAAAGATGGATGGAAGGAAGGAAGGAGGAAGGGAAAATGTAAAAGAAAGGAAAAGATGGAAGGGAGGGAAGAAAGAAGGAAGGAAGGAAGGGAAAAAGAAATAAAAGAAAGGAAAAGATGGAAGGAACGAAGGAACGGACAAGAAGGAAGGAGAAAAGGACAAGGAAGGAAAAGATAAGAGGGAAGAGAGGGAAGGAGGGAGGAGAAAAGAAGGAAGGAAGGGAAAAAGAAATAAAAGAAAGTAAAGATGGAAGGAAGGGAAAAAAGGATGAACTCATCTAAATCTCTAAAGAAGCTTGTTTCTCCAAAGCTGCCTTCCGATTCTGCCCCCTTGTTTATTGATCTATGGAAAGCTCTGAGGTTATGGATAAGGTTTCCCAATACTGACCAGATTCCCAGCTTATAACACAAGCTATAATGTGACTATTTGGAGGATCTCCACTAACTGTCCCTGACCAATCCACATTTTCATCACCCTGTGAAGGAGTAACAGAGCTGTTTGCCACTGGATCCCATTTCCCTTTTCCCTTTCCGTCTCTGTCTGAGGCTCACCGCATTTTCCTTGTCCTTAGGCACCAGAACCTCCAGGGATGTACGGGCATCTTTACTAACTGCTCAAGCTTCAACAAAACGAAGAAACTTGGGTTGCACATCAATGAGACGCTGATAGCTCATCCATCGGAAGATGGAGACCATTTTCTCAAGAATTGGACACCCAATTCCGTCAAAATCTGGTGTTGAAACCAGCTGTTTAGAAATTAAAATTGCTCAGCTTAACTCTTATTTGCCTGGAAGGTATATTCCGATTCGAGCAGGGATATAGCAAAGGCTTCAGAACGCAGGCCAAATCAGCAAATACAACAAGAAGTGTGGATGTGTGTGTGTGTGTGTGTGTGTGAGATCAGATGTGTGTTGATAGATTCCCTTTGCAAGGGCTAGATGGACAGACTTTTGAAAGTCTGGAAAACCATCTGTCTGTTACCACGCCTCTCTCCAGTATATAATTGAGGCCTTGGCGAGTTATATAAAACTCCGAGACTAGTCATCCAAAAAGTAAAGCGAGCACCAGCAAACATACTTTTAAGGAAGCTCATCAACTTTTAAGTTGACAGATGCAGGCTACCAACAGCAGGATTGAAATAGAACCAGAAGTAACTGAGATGATCGGCTGAATCACCAACAGGAGGTGGGAGAACCTGAAAACCTCTGGAGGACATCTGGATGTTCTAGTGGAGCTGTAGGTTTTTGTGGTTTTTCAAGTTGAAAATGAGAAAGAAGGGGTACAGCTGCGAGAGGGGAGTCACCCTAGAACCCAGACATCAGCATCTGGTCCAAACCCATGAAAGACGATCACTGTTCCCTCCTAGTGGAAAACTGGTGACCAACAGGAGATGGGAGAACCTGAAAACTCCACGTTCTGGAGGACAAGATGTGTCTGGATGTTCTAGTGGAGCTGTAGGTTTTTGTGGTTTTCAAGCGGAAGATGAGAAGGAAGAGGCACAGCTACAAGATGGAAGTCAACATAAAAGCCAGAGATCAGCATCTGGTCCAAACCCATGAAAGACAATCACTGTTCCCTCCTAGTGGAAAGCTGGCGACCATTTGTGATCAACTCAGAATCCATTCCCATCTCAAGAGATGCTCCAGTCTAGAGCTATAAACCAAGTCAACCTACTGTGGTTTCAAACCAGCCAAGGGAGCAACAGAGACAGAAGGACAGAGTGAATGCTGGCCAGAGCAAGTGGCCCAAGAGAATCCTGGCTAGTTCTACTGCAGGAGAACCTTTGTAAAATATTACCGAGAACAAACATCTATATCTTTCTGTCCCTCTAGTGTTGGCAGCTCACAACATCCCTGGTCTAGAGAGTCAAGGAGTCAACATTTTTCATGTTTTAGTCCTTGTTTTGAAGGTGACTAAAAGTCAAATTTTATTTCTGTTTGTTTCTCCTTCCCCTCCAGATAGGCTTCAGAAGCATTTAAAGCTCTCGGAGGAGAATTATAAAGGTGTTAAAGGTTGAAGAGGAGAAAGATTTGGAATCTGAAAAGGCTGGCTAGACACAAAGAAGAAAAAAAATGAAGAGATATTGACTCCCCACCTCACCCAACTCCAATTTGTAATTGGGGAGTAAATGGGAGGCAATCATTCTTTCTACCTGCAGTAGAAGAGGATGAGAAGTTGAGTCAGTCCCGGGAAGTCTGAATTCACTGGGAAAATAAAATAGGATAATAAATTGTAGTCTTGCCTTCAGGTATTAAATTGCAGACCAGGGGTGTCCAGCATGGCTGGCTGGAGAATTTGGGGAGTTGAAACCCACAAGTCTTAAAGTTGCCAAGGTTGGAACTTGTGCTGTAGACCAAATGGAACTCCAGCATCCATTTCAGATGCCCAAGGATCAAAATTTGGTTATCAAAGTGGCTGATTTTCCATTTTCATTTCCTGCCCATTCTTAAAAAGTCTAAAACTGCATCACCAAAGTCCAGTGGTTTTCTGTCAAGTATTGCCATGAGTTTAAGATATGGATCTTTTTAAAGAGGGACGTTGTCTTTCCATCTTTAGTTCACGAGCAATGTAAATGTAGAGGGGGAAATGTGCCCTTTCCAAGATGTTGCTCTGCACTTGAAAGCTTCCCATAACTTCCAGTGTCAACATTCCAAGTAGTAGCAATAGTACTTAGACTTATATACCACTTCCTAGTGCTTTTACAGCCCTCTCTAAGTGGTTTACAAAATCAGCATATTGCCCCCAACAATCTGGCTCCTCATTTTACCCACCTCGGAAGGATGGAAGGCTGAGTCAGCCTTGAGCCTGGTGAGATTTGAACTGCTGAATTGCAGCCAGCAGTCAGCTGAAGTAGCCTGCAGTACTGCACTCTAACCACTGCGCCCCTAGAAAGCAGAACTCTGAGGCAGGAGAGTTCCTCAAAGGACAATTTATTGGATACATCATATTTGCACAACTGGTGAACGCCAACTCTGAATGTTCCCGCAGCTTTCACCTAATTAAAAAGTTAATGTTTCCCCTTTCCCCCAAGTCACTGTCCAATCAAGGTGTAGGCTGGTTGCTTGGTTACTTCACTCCTCCTGGATAAACGCCTGTCAGAGTGTCCTTGGTTCCCACAGGGAAACCTTGTTTTGTGCTACAAAACCCCATCTAGTTATTTCCCCCCGTCCCTTTTCCGCCTTGTGGCAACCCTGAAGCCTCCAAGATGGCCTCAGCCAAGTCCAGTGGTGGGATTCAGCCAGTTCGCACCTATTCGGGAGAACCAGTTGTTAACTTTCTAAGCAGTTCAGAGAACCGGTTGTTGGAAGAAATCTCCTTTTGGTTTTTTCCACTTTACAAGGCTAGTCCTGTAAGGAAGGCAGGAAGGAAACATTCTGGTGTTGTTTCTAGCCTCATCTTTATTGCCCTGCTTACAGAAACTGTCTCTCTGCTTAACCCTTATTACATTGTCACAGCCAAGGCAAAATGCCCATCGACATGAGTGACGTTGAGTTCGCCACACCCACCAGTCACATGACCACGGAGCCCCACCTACCCAGCTGGTCATTAGGGTAGATAACCGGTTGTTAAATTATTCGAATCCCACCACTGGCCAGGTCCACTTCAGGGTTGACATCCAGAAGTTGAAAGCCACCAACTCCTAATCCCTGGTTAATGCAATGTGTGAAGTCAACTAACAGCTTATAGTGGAAATCTTTTCGGTATCAACTATGCTGTCTTCTGCAGACAGGAAACCAGTGGTAGAATTAGGAGTGGGCTGTTATTTTGATCCTCCAAGTCAAGCAGTGAATGTGAAAACTATTAGCGTCCCCCAGTTTCTATGGCTGGATTTCCATCATTAGCTCATCCTTTATGAGGCCCTGATTACAGTGGCAGATCATTGACATTCTTGAGGTTAATAACGGCAAATTGCAAAACAACCCAATTGATTGTAATAATTGCTTCGCTGAACCAGAAGAACAAACACTTAGAGCATCATTACTGACACTTCCAAGCATCCTTGTGGGCATCCAGGCGTTATGATACCTGGTTCGCCGTGAAAAGCTAGCATCCCAACCTGGAGGGTGGGTGTGTCCTCTGCATCTGCAAACATCTCAGCTGTGTTTCTTCACCCATGGTGTCATAATGTTAAGAAAGGAAGTAATCTAGGATTCTAACCATGATTTGAGAGAGGAAATTGGGAGAACATGTAAAACCAATCATGCTTGTGTTGGAATTCTAGGGGCCCACCACAATGGCCCTGCAGTTCCTCAGCCATGGTAAGTGGGGTTTTGGACAGTTGCTCCTGCAGGTATCTCCCTTGTGGTTTTATGGACCTTGAAAGAGGAGAAGAAGGATTAAAAAAATTATTGAGCTCCTGGAATCCAAAATGTCCACTTCTCCTCCTTCCCCTTCTCACTGTTAATGCCATTCATGGCTGGTAGAAGTGGGTCCATGGATTTGAGGACAAAGCAGAAGAATTCTGCAGTGTTGGTGTAGAGGGGAAAATGGGTGGCACTTCAATTGCATTGTCCTGGTCTTCAGTTCAGCTCTTTTGACCTTATCTTGACATCCCCTTGATTGGAGGATGTGGGTTGGAAAGACTTGACGACTCTCCTGTAGTGAAAGCTGAAGGACCCTACATGATCAGCCAAGGTTGGTTGATGGGCGCTCTGGCCTAGTGTGTAAGAACGATTCCTTTCCATCTCACCATGTTTCTCCTTTCCATCACATCAAAATGACCATTGTAGCCACTGCGGAAGAGCCTCTGGGATATTTAAGGAGCTCCTTGTGGCTTGTGAGAACTTTGATGATGCTCCTCTCAACTAAAGAGACAGCGAATATTGCTGCCTGCAGACAACCTTCCAGCTCTGCAGTCCAATGTGGTAAGACTTGGAATCCAGAACCAGGTTGAGAAGATATTTTATAGATATTCATAGCCTGATACATTAAGAAACCCTCTAAACTGGGCTAACCTGGGTTGGTTCAGCATCTTGTTTGGATAAACTCAGCCCAGGTTAAGTCAGGGATGTCAAACTGAAGGCCTGCGGGCCAGATTTGGCCCATGGGGTGCTTAGGTCTGGCCCATGGAACCAGCCTGGAAACTGCAAAGGACTGGCAGTGCCTCTGCCAGCGAAAAGGGAGCCCACATCCCGTTTTCGGCCCCCACAAGCTCCATTTTTGCTGGCAGAGGGCTATCAAAACAAACTAAAAACAAAACAAAAGGAGAAATGTTCCCCCTTTTGCGTTTGAGCATGCAAGAAGGGACAGGAAAGGAGAAAGGGAAAGAGGAAAGAAAAAGAAGGGAAGATGGCAAGAGAGCAAGGAAGGAAAAATAAGGAAAGAGGGGAAGGAAGAAGAAAGAATGAAGAGGAAAGGAGAAAGAAAAAAATGGAAAGAAAGAAGGAAGGAAGGAGATTATAATGAGAGGGAAGGAGGGTCTGACTGAAGTTCTGCCTTAGCACTTGGCCACCACAGGTGTCCCGACATGAGTGATGTCGAGCTGGCCACGCCCACCATGCCCACGCCACTGCCTAGCCACCCCCTGGCTCTCTGAGGTCAAACACAACCCTGATGTGGCCCTCCATGGAATTGAGTTTGACACCCCTGGGTTAAGTGCTTTGGGTTAACCCACCTGATGAAAGCTTACTCCAAGGCAATCTGCCTTCTTCAGTGGCGTTTCCAAGTCAATGTACTTTAATTGCAGTTGGCTATTATGACATCTGCTTCCTTGTCCGAAAGGTGTTTCTGGGGTGACCCTGAGTGCGGATCGGAAACAAACCAATTTTTTTCTTCTTTTTTGCAGGCTGCCAGTTCTCTCCACTGTCAGTAAGTGGGGCTCTTGCTGTTCTTCCATCTCTCTATCAGATTTGGGTCAAACAATAAATTTGGCATTAATGCGCACAAATAGAAAACTGGCCCTCCGTCCCCTGGTGAATACATCTTGTGCCAGACCAGATAGAAACATAATTTATCCTAGAAATAACAACTTTATGCAGAGCCGTTTGGGCGAAATCCAATTCATTTGGACAGGGAATAAATGACAGAGGGAAGATCAAGGCATTTGCAGCTGCCGCCAAATCTCTGAAAAAAAGCAGAGAAAATATTCTCGAGAACGCTCCGCGTTTCCCTAAATTTAGCCATTAAAAAAAGGAAGTGCTTTTTCAAAAGCCGGTTTGAGTGGCAGGGCCTGGCCTGCTAAGGCCAACCTCTGATTTAAGAGACGTGTCTTGCCACGGAGGTCCCAAAATTGGAGCCGAGTAGAGGGTATTCTGTCGTCATTTGACCGAAAAATTGAATGTGTCCAAATGGATCCTTCAGTGCAAGGATCTTGGCAACTTTAAGCCTGGAGGACTTCAAATCCCATTGCATTTTAACTTCCCAGAGGCCGGTGGGTGGAGCTGATGGCTGTGAGGGGGAGCCTGAGAAGAAAGACAGAGGAGAAAAGTAGAGAGAAACTGCCTTCATTGCATTTTGATTTCCCAGAGGCTGGTGGGAGGAGTTGCTGGCTGTGAGTGGAGGAGACTGAGAGCGAATACAGAGGAAATCCCCAGCCAGCTGGCTGGAGAATTCTGGGAGTTGACGTCCGTCAGGCTTAAAGTTTCCAAGGTTGGAGACTCCTGCTTCAGTGCACAATGCCAACAGTTCATTGTAGCAATTGTACAGAGTTGTGTTTTACTTCATTTTCTCCAATCTTTATCTGAGTGGCAATAAATCACCTATTACAGGTGGAAATAAGTTTAGTTTTTTAGTTTTATTAAACATTTATAGGCCGCCCTTTTCCCTGAGGGGACTCAGGGCGGCTTACAATAATAGGGGAGGGGAGTGCAGGACAGAACACAAAAAGAAAATGTGAGTAAAAATAATTAGCGGTAAAAACACAACATTCATTCAACATTCGGGAGGGGCGAGAGTAAAGTCTTATCCCCAGGCCTGACGGGATAGCCAGATCTTGAGGGCTGTGCGGAAGGCCTGGACGGTGGTGAGGGTGCGGATCTCCACGGGGAGATTGTTCCATAGCGTCGGAGCTGCAACTGAGAAGGCTCTCCTCCGCGTAGTCGCCAGTCGGCACAAATAAGGGGTGTGCTTTGGACCCATGGGGCTCCATCTATTCCACAACATAAAGGAATTAGGGGGGGGGGTGAGTCAACGTGCCCTCCAGCCTCACCTTGGAGCATTTTTTGTGCATGTGTTGCCTAGGTGAAGGTGTTCTAACCTCGGCTTCCTGAGAAAGCATAAATCCCAATCTTAGTCCCCAAAACCTTCTTTTATTTAAACAGCTGTAAATTATGGTCATTAACAGTCCACAAAGCTTCACAAACAGTCCGTGAAGGTTCCGACAGATGCCTGCTCGAGTTGCCACAGTCTTTCAGGGGAATGTTGACAAACACCCACCTTTATCTCCCTTGGAATGCTGCCAGGGACCTAATTGCCAAAAGCAGAGCAAGGCCAAACTTAGCACAGAGTCAAACAGGACTTTTCAAAGCTTGAACCGAACCAGATGAACTAATTGCTTCCTGCAAAGGCTCACATCCCGTTCGCTCCTCTTTTATGTCTTATGGGAGGGGCCAATCATCTCCAAGCCTTCCTCCCAAGTTGACCCTGTTTTGTTAATTGTTCTTGCCTTCTGGCAGCTCTGCACATGCGCACACTGGGAACAGGCTCCTGCTGTTCTTCTGCCTCACTGATGTCAGACTCTGGAGGCTCTGGAGGCAGGAAATAACTACCAGATGACCTTGGTCCTCTCTCTGCCTCCGATGCAGAGCCCTTGTCCGAGCCTTCCCCAGACTCCAGGACTGGCCCATGTTTCTCCGCAACCTCCTCCTTGTCTGACTCTGCTGCCAGTTCTGCTGGCCGCTGTTGGGTCACAACAGAAGGTGACCTTTGATGGATCAAGAAGAGGTTTCGTGGCTGTCCCACTTCTTGGGCAAAGGGCCTAGACAACTTTGTGGAAACCAAATCCTCCTTTGAAGCTTTGCGCACCCTAGTAGAAAGTTGCGAAAAGTCATTTGATCAAAGCCGCAAATCCTTAACAATGACATCCATATCAGGCAGGCCTGCCTTCTGCAATTATGGACTGATAAAATTATTTCCTTTCCTGTTTCTCATTGCAAGGAATCCTGAAGTGATTGACTAGTCCAATTGTAATTGACATTTTCCCTCTTGGTTAGGCTTCCTCCTCATTGACTCTTGAAGGGAAAGGAAGGGGAGGGAAGGGGATGGAGGGAAGGAAGGAAGGACAGAGGGATGGAAGGACAGATATTGAGGAAGGAAATAGATATATGAGAGAGACAAAGGGAAGGGATGGAGGAAGGGAAGGGAAGGCTCAGATCCATCATCTGGGAGAATCTCTGAAAACGATGAATTTTCTCCTACTTTTCTTGCTTTTCTTAAAAGGAGCCTGGTATAGAAGTACAGTATGTAGAGGAGAGCTTAGGATGCTTCTTGTATCCTCAGCAATGTTTAATCCTTTATTGAATTCTGCTAAGCTTCTCCGCTGCAGTGCTATCCGATGCCAAGAGCAGCTGGGCTCCAATAAAGGCGATCACAGTTATCAGCAAAGCCTGTTCTGTAACACAGGGAAGATCTACTATGCCTTCTGATCCCCAACCCATGCGGGAAATCAATGGCTGAAGATGCTCCTTCCTTTGTCTTGTCCACATCCTTTGATCTCCTTTGGATTTACCTCTCCTGTTGCAGTGGTGATTGGGAGCGAGGGGAAGAGATGGGGAATGAAATTAGAACTCTACAGCATCCAATAATATTTCTCAACCACAACAACTTTAAGATGACTGAGGAATTTTGGGAGCCTTGATGACTCCCAGTATAAGGCTCTGTTCTAGAATGGTGGGTTCCTGAGTCTAGACCAGGCAGTTCCTGACCAAGATGAATGGAAAAGCCAACATGCCACCTATACAAATTTTATTGAGCCTTTCCTCCCAGAAGATTCCTTTTGAGATCTAAAATTCACTGATATAGAACAGGGGTCTCCAACCTTGGGAACTTTAAGACTTGTGGACTTCAACTCCCAGAATTCCTCAGCCAGCCAATTATTCCTCGTGACTATTGATGACCCAACTCTTTCTCAAGTTCAGGGACATTGTAACAGAGGTGGTATTCAGCCAGTTCTGACTGGTTCTGGAAAACCGGTAGCAGAACTTTTGAGTAGTTCAGAAAACTGGCAAATACCACCACTGGCTGGCCCCGCCCTCACCTATTCTCTGCTTCCCGAGTCCCAGCTGATTGGCTGGGTCTTCTTCTGTTGCTCTGCACAGGAGAACGGAGCTGGAAAGAAGGGTGGGAAGGGAATGGGGATTTTACAGTATCCTTCCCCCAGGAGTGGGGAGGGAATGGGGATTTTGCAGTATCCTTCCCCTGCCATGCTCACCAAGCCACATCCACCAAACCACACCACACCCACAGAACTGGTTGTAAAAATTTTGAATGCCATCCCTGCATTCTAGAGTTGTTCTGGTGGTTAGAACCTGGCCTTGAATATTACTCAGAACTTCAGATTTCTGCTGCTTCCTGGAATCCTATTGAATTGCCAAGCTGTGTATCGTGAGGAAAGGACACATATTACCAAGTTTGGGTTCACTAGAGTTGAACTTCAAAGGGTGTCTGGACTTGAATTAATCTTCTCTGAGGCAGCCTGTTGAGTCTCTCCACCTCTTTCCCTGAAGCCAAATCCCTTCCCCTCCCTCTATGCTTTGATGGAAAATATCTGATATCTAGAAGACTTCAGACCAGCCTCCATGGTTTGTCTCACTCCACAATGCCAATCTGCAGAAGGAGGGAGAGAGAAGACACAATGGGAGAACTAAGTGGACTTGATAGAAGCCTATAAAACTCAACGAAGTGACAGCTGTCCAACTGCAATATTGTTTTTGCTCCATAAACTCTGTATCTGCTCCGATCACTTGCTAAAAAAAAAAAAAGGAATATCCTTTTGCAGATTTGCTCTGAAAAGGAGATGACAGGAGAGAGAGAGAGAGGGAGGGAGGGAGGGAGGGAGAGAGAGAAACAATTCAGACTGCAACTCGCAGATGGTGCACAGATTATTGCTCTTAAAACAGGAGGAGTTTTTTTTTCCCTTTGCTGAGTCAGTGCCTGGAATAAGTTTACATATTTGCTGGAGACGGAAGATCTTTGGGGAATGTCGTGAGAAGTGGGGGAGAGCAGCACGGATGGCTGAAGGCAATCTTCACCAAGCTGATTGGAGAAATGCTCGGATGGCAATTGCTGGAATTCTAAGGAAGGCGAAAAGCAGAGCAATTGAAACTATGTATTGTGGGGGGGGTATTAATTGTTAGATTAACTCTGGAGGGGGGACATTAAATCTTATAGCAGCATTCCTCAGCTATGGCAACTAGATGTGTGGACTTCAACTCCCAGAATTTCCCAGTCAGCAAAGGAGACAGATGGTTAGCCAGATCATGGGACCTTCTCTAGCTGACCATTGGGTCCTCCTAAGCTTAAGTTCTCATTCTTGTCTAGACTCTAGTGCAGTGTTTCCCAACCTTGCAACTCTACGATGCATAGACTTCAATTCCCAGAATTCCCCAACTAGCAAGAAGAAAGAGAGTTGGCCAGAAGTTGAGACCTTCTCTAGTTGAGTGACACATCCTCCTAAACCAGCTCTGCTGGCTGGAGAATTCTGGGAGTTGAAGTCCACAAGTCTTAAAGTTGCCAAGTTTGGGAACCACTGTCCTAAACTTAAGTTCTCATCTCATCCACAGTCCAGTGCAATGTTTCTCAACGTTGCAACTCTAAGATGTGTGGACTTCAACTCCCAGAATTCCCCAGTCAGCATCACATATTAAGGTTGCTAAGGTTGAGAAACACTATCCTACACCATAAAACTGTTGTATACTATAAGAAAATTTCAAACTAGACAATCATTCAGCCACCTACCTAGTGATTGGGGGAATCTCCCTACAGGTAGTCCTCAATAGATACAATTGATTCCCAAAAGATGTAACAGTCACACAACCAGTCATCTCACTGCATTTTAGGCATTTGTCAACTGCTTCACTTTCATGGCCATCTGTAGTGTTCCTATGGTCATGTGACCACGTTTTACGATGTTTTCACTAGTTTCTGGAAATTAGTTCCAGTTTTCCAGTAAACAGTGCACATTGGGGAACATCAATTTGCTTAACGACTGTCACAAAAATATCAGAAAATTAGGTCCGGTCAGGTGATGCCTCGATTTATAGTCACAATGACTTATGGCCGTAATTCTGAGCTCAATTAGAGTACCGTCAGAAGTCAAAGTCCACTCCTCTACTCACAATAGAATTCCTTATGCCACCAAGCTCGAAATTTTGGGTTTGGACAATCTGGAACTGCACCACCTGTTGTATGATCTAAGCACAGTACACAAAAATTGTCTACTACAACATCTTACCTGTCGACGACTTCTTCAGCTTCAACTTCAATAATACACAGGCAAACAATAGATACAAACTCAAGGTAAACTGCTCCAAACTCGATTGCAGAAAATACGACTTCAGCAACAGAGTGGTCAACGCCTGGAATGCTCTACCTGACTCTGTTGCTACATCCTCAAACCCCCCACAGCTTCAACCTCTAACTGTCTACTGTGCACCTCACCTCTTTCCTAAGAGGTCCATAAATGCATAAGTGCACCAGCCTGCCTACCATCCCTCTCCTACTGTCCCCATTTATTTGTACTCATGTCTTTCATTCATGTCCATATTTCTATTTATACCTGCTATCTTGTACATGTTTGACAAACTAATGAATGCAAATACTACCTGTACCAAATTTAGGAACAGAAAATGTCACTTCCTTTGCAAAGTATCCTGTCACAGGCTGGAAACCCACTGCTGAAATATGGAGAAGAATGTGTGCATCCCAATTCAAGACTTCCCTACATGAATTTATCCAGGGTGGGCATTTTGTACACATGGGATTTAATCTCGTTTGTATACCCATTTGCACGCGAGTCTCTTCTCCTCCAAACCACGCGATACAAAATCCTGCCCACCTCGCTTTTTCCAACTGGGTGAGGATGTTCTGGAAGGTACGCATAAGATCCAAGCATGCATTTGGGACACATCTCTTTCAAAAACATCAGCTATCCAGGCCAATGATGAACTTCTGAATGTCTTGCATTTAGGGGGGGAGGGGGATTTAATTTATTGAAAAAATATTTTTGGTGCATGGCAGATGTCTTGTCCCCCAAGACCACCGGCTGCCCTACTTTCCGTGTCCCCAATCCTGACGTGATGGAACAAACGGGCTTTGTTTCCCTGTCATTTTGCTGGCAGTTTTGCCCCAAAGGTTCCAATGGGTTAAGCAAACAATACGGAGAGGAATTAGCAAAGAGCAGATGAGTGTTGGCAGTTCCCAGCACCCTCATGAAAGGTCCCATTCATAGCCGTTTAACGGTCTCAGCTGGTGGGGAGCCTGGTTTATCTAGGCAGGATTCTTGCTCGTTTTTGAGAATTTTTGCTTGGGTTTGCAAGGAGTTTGCAAGAGGAGATCCACTCGGCAGTCTTGCGTTGAGGGATGCCCAGGGGAAGACCCCGAACCGTTCCAAGCATGGGAGAACCTGGGATTCCCCAGCACAGTTGCTTGCATGCCTCCATTTCCTGCAAAAATCCAGTCTTTCTAGATCTGAAGGGTGATAGCTCAATTTTTGTCCTGCCTCGGGACACTAACAAATTCCTTTGCTGCATCACAGCTGAATGTCCCTTTCTTAGTTCTGATGGATTTTCTGCCAAAAAATCCAAGTGAATTTTCTACCACCAGTTCATATCTTGTTTCAGGACTAATGGCCTTTTTGCAATACACTAATTGCAGAGGTGGGTTGCTCCCAAGTCTGGTAGTACCAGCGGCGGGAGGCTCCACCAGTGGCGGGAGGCACATGCGCAGATGCATCGCACGCGCCCACACACAAGCAAAGCACTAGTAAAAAAACATGGGAACCCACCACTGACTAGTTATATTTCCAGGACAGCTTTAATTATAGAATTGCTTGATTTTTCTGGGTTGGCAGATGATGATGATGATAATAGAATAACAGAGTTGGAGGGGACCTTGGAGGTCTTCTAGCCCACCCGCCCCTGCTCAGGCAGGAGATCTTATGCTACTCCAGATAAATGGCTGTTCAGTCTCTTCTTGAAGACCTCCAGTGATGGAGCACCCACAAGAGGGAAGAGGCAACTTTAAACTTTAATAGAATTTGTATGCCGCCCACTCCCTAGGGACTCTGGGCGGCTCACAACAAGTAAAAGCATTTAAAACATTTAAAATTACAGAATTAAAATCAACACAACATCCATTCCATCAAATGGGGCTGGAAATTAATCAACAGCCCCAGGCCTGCCGGAACAGCCACACAGTCTTGGTTGCTTTACGGAAGGCCGGGAGAGTGGTGAGGGTCCTGATCTCAGCAGGTAGCTCGTTCCACAAGGCCGGTGCAGCTACAGAGAAGGCCCTCCCTCGGGGAGCCGCCAACAGGCATTATCCGGTCGACGGCACTCGGAGGAGGCCCAACCTGTGTGATCTTATTGGTTGTTGGGAGGTAAATGGCAGGAGGCGGTCTCTCAGGTTCCCCACTGCTTAATTGTTCTGGGAAATTTCTCTTTAGTTCTGGGTTGGATTTCTCCTTGATCAATTTCTATCTGCTGCTTCTTGTCCTGCCTTCGGGGAATAGGTTGATCCCCTCTTCTTTGTGAAAACCCCTTAGATATTGGAACACTGCTATCATGTCTCCCCTGGTCCTTCTTTTCATTACATGATGCTGTTATCCATTCAGTCGTGTCTGGTTCTTGGCGATTCTCTGGGCCAGATTTTCTCTACATTTTCCAACCTTGAACTATTTCTTTTGAGTTGTTCTAAGCTGTGTCTGGTGTCAGTTTTCATGGTGTCCACCCACCATGGTCTTTGGTGGCCCAGTTTCTTTTTACCTGTAACTCTTCCAAATGTAATTGCTTTATTCAGGGAACTCCTCCTGTATGACATGGCCAAAGAAAGTGAGATGCAGTTTCCTGATTTTGCCTGGCATAATTTATCACATCATAAAATATCCTAACTAGCCAAGTTGACTTTGACTGTTGTTGTTGTTAGTTGCAACTTTGACTGTTTTGTTATTAGTTGCGAAGTCATGTCTGACCCATGGACAACGTTCCTCCAGGCCTTCCTGTCCTCTCCCATCCTCTGGAGTCCATTCAAGCTCACGCTGACTGCTTCAGTGACTCCATCCAGCCACCTCCTTCTCTGCCGTCCCCTTCTTCTTTTGCCCTCCATCGTTCCCAGCATGAGGCTCTTCTCCAGGGAGTCCTTCTTCCTTCTCATTAGGTGGCCAAAGGATTTGAGTTTCCTCTTCAGGATCTGGCTTTCTAAAGAGCAGTCAGGGTTGATCTCTTCTAGGACTGACCAGTTGGATGGCCTTACAGTCCAAGGGACTCAATGCAGGAGTCTTCTCCAGCACCAGAGTTCAAAGGCCTCCATTCTTTGGCGCTCAGTTTTCCAACCTTCACAGCCACACATTGCAACTGGGAAAATCACAGCCTTGACTAGGCACACTTTTATTGGCAGGGTGAAGTCTCTGCTTTTTAGTCTGCTATCTAGATTTGCCATCGCTTTCCTCCCGAGGAGCAAGTATCTCTTAATTTCTTGGCTGCAGTCCCCATCTGCGGCAATCTTGGAGCCCAAGAAAATAAAACCAGTCACTACCTCCATTTCTTCCTCATCTATTTGCCAGGAATTGAGAGGACTGGATGCCTTTGACTGTAGGTTTTGACTGTAGGACTTGATAAGTGCCTGCCCTGCAAAGCCATCCTGGTTTAAACTAACCAGGTTTAGCAGATGCTGGGTTTTGGCCAGGCTGGAGGCCAGCAGCATGGACGAATCCTGTCATTAACCTACTCCGTGTCCATAACTAAGATACTTGTGCATGCGATTGTCTCGCTCTCCCTTGCTGAGCTTCCAAATATTTTCTTTTGTTTCGTGAGGTATCCTTGCAGAAAAAGACAGAAAGAAAGAAGAGAAATGGCATTCCTATCACTGTTTCCCCCGATGAATAAAAACAGCCTCTCTCTTCCCAAGTGCCCTTTTCACCAAACGGCAACAGGCTGAACTTAACAAAAGGTTAAATGTTTGCCTGCTAGCAGAAGATGGATCCGCCGAACAAAAGTGGCCTCCATAAAGCCATCCCGTTTGAAAGGTCAGTCAAAACTATCTGTTCGCCCAGAGAGCTCGGCCGGCAGGGATCAGATAAGGTGTGACTCTCAGAAGCGGAAAAGGGACAAAGCCAATTAAATGATGACACGAAGCAGCAGCTTCTCTTCTTCTTCTTCACAACAATCGGCTCCCATGCGAGTATTGTAATTAAGTCACCTCATATATTTTTTTTTAGATGGGGTCAACTAACTGGGCAAGCCAAGCGTTTGGCGAAATAAAGCTGTAAGACAGGTTGAGTTCTTAAGATGTTAATGTTGGTAGTGAAACATGGGAAGGTCCTTCTGGAAAGGAGAGCTGACAGATTGCTCTCACTCAAGAGTTCAGAATTTTGCTGGTTCTGTTTCTTGTTTTAAACAAAACCGTCTGCTCCAGGATTGGCATCAAGGGGAGAGCAGAATCTGGCAAAGCCAGAATAAGTTGCGCATCTATGCTCACGTCTCAAATGATGCCATCTAGAAAACAAGGTCTTGTCTCCATTGCTTTGGTCCTGGAAGACTGTCCCTCCTGGAAGGGGACACATAACGCTTTGGTTGGTTCACGTTTTGAGATGATCTTCAGCAGAGGGCCATGCCTTTGGAAAGGTTGAATTTTCAAAACAGCTTGAACAGCCACCTGCTTAAATAAAATCAAAGGCAATCTTTGTAGGACACCTAGTTCAACTTTTTCTTTGCTTCAGGAAGGTCAGCGTTACTCACAAAATTGGACTTCTCTAGGTAATTCATGAAATAATGTTTCTGGGGGGTTTAGATCCCACAAAGCCATTTTTAAGTTGTGTTGTGGCCCTCCAGTGGCTAGCAGAGTTGGACAGTGAGGAGGTTGGGGAGGAAGATGGGCCAGTCCTGGAGTCTGGGGAAGGCTCGGACGCGGGCTCTGCGTTGGAGGCAGAGAGGGGGCCTAGGCCATCTGGCAGTTCTCAGCTGCCTTCGGAGCAAGACAGCAGTGAGGCAGAAGAACAGCTGGAGCCTGTTCCCAGTGTGTGCATGTGCAGAGCTGCCAGAAGAAAAGAACAGCTCAGAAATCAAGGTCGACTTGGGAGTAAGGCCACAGGTGGATGGTGAATGCCCCCTCCCATAGGAAATAAAAGAGGAGCAAAAGGGGAGGGGGCTTTTGTGGAAAACAATTTGTTCATTCGTTTCAGGAGTGTGAAGATCTGTCTGTGAATCTCAGAGACTCTGTGCCAAGTCTTTCCTTGTACAGCACTGCGTTTGGGCAATATTTACATGGCAGCTTTCCAAGCTAGATTAGGTCTGTGATCATAAATATTCCTTTGAAAGACTGTTTGCCAGGCCTTTGATGAAAGTGAATGAGAGAAATTCACATTCATCTAATAAAAGGGGTTTTATCAGGACCAGGACTCTGCCTCGTGCTTTTTGGGGAAGCCTCGGTCAGAACAAGTTGGTAAGAAAAGGAACTCTAACAAGGGACCCTGATCTTTCCCCAAATGCTTCTATTGGAGTGTGGAGCATGGTGGATTCTACAGATATCTAATTAGGTGGTGTTTGGTATCCTATAATAATGCACGGAAGGGGCAGCATACATGAAGGTCCTTCTCTTGGACACATGGGGTGGGGTTGAGGAAGTTGGAACTCTTTGGTTCAACACACACATTGTCCTACTTGCATTTTAAGTGGACGGATATGTCAGGATGCGTGAATTATGCTAGCTGAATCAAGGAATGGGCTGCTATAGATGGTATTCAATTGGGTGTGCAGATGTGCAGCTGGCAATGTCCGGTCAATGGCACCCGGAGGAGGCCCAACCTGTGTGATCTTATTGGTCGTTGGGAGGTAAATGGCAGGAGGCGGTCTCTCAGGTTCCCCACTGCTTAATTGTTCTGGGAAATTTCTCTTTAGTTCTGGGTTGGATTTCTCCTTGATCAATTTCTATCTGCTGCTTCTTGTCCTGCCTTCGGGTGCTTTGGAGAATAGGTTGATCCCCTCTTCTTTGTGAAAACCCCTTAGATATTGGAACACTGCTATCATGTCTCCGCTAGTCTTTCTTTTCATTACATGATGTTGTTATCCATTCAGTCGTGTCTGGTTCTTGGTGATTCTCTGGGGCAGATTTTCTCTACATTTTCCAACCTTGAACTATTTCTTTTGAGTTGTTCTAAGCTGTGTCTGATGTCAGCTTTCATGGTGTCTACCCATGGTGGACTTTGGTAGCCCAGTTTCCTTTTACCTGTAACTCTTCCAAACATAATTGCTTTATTCAGTGGACTCCTCCTGTATGACATGGCCAAAGAAAGTGAGATGCAGTTTCCTGATTTTGCCTGGCATAATTTATCACATCATAAAATGGTCCTCCAGATGTGCATGTACTCCTTCACAATTTGCAAGATATTGTATAGCACTTTCCTAAACAACTAAGGAACAAGAACTAAGTTGACGGATCATTCTTGGAACTATAAAATTGCAAGGCAATCTTTCATTTCTTCATTATTATTACGCACGCAAACCATTTTTTTTTGTAAACAAAAAATATTTACAGCAGCTTAACATCTTTTTGAGTAGCCGACAGTGATGAATAACCTGCGGCGGCAAGTAATTTCCACCCACACCCCCATTTTAAAATTAAGTGGGTGGGACTTTTGTTGTTGTTGTTGGTTTAACATCCGTGCTTCTTCCCCTTCCCCCTCTCCTCCTCCCCTCCCACTGGCAACTCCTTGTCTTAATTGCATCATCGGATTTATTTCCAATTTCAGTTCGAACTTGATGCTCCTTTGAATGTTCAGAGCATGCGCCAAGGCCCTGCTGAAATTTGATCCCCCCCCCCAGTGAAATCTCCTCCCTGTAGATATTCATCGTTTGCCTCTTTCCAACCAATGTTGCATATTTATCTAGTTGATTTGATTTGATTGATTTGATTTGATTATATTTATATGCCGCCCTTTTCCCCCGAAGGGGACTCAGGGCGGCTCACAATTCAAATCAGGGAAGGGGGGGGGGTACAGACAGAAAATAAAAAGACGAAACATAACAATACATAATTTAAAAACACACAACAGTCATACCATTCGAGACGGGGGGCAACAGCTCTTTAGCCCCAGGCCTGTCGGAACAGCCAGGTTTTAAGGGCTTTGCGGAAGGCCTGGAGGGTGGTGAGGGTTCGAATCTCCACGGGGAGTTCGTTCCAGAGGGTCGGAGCAGCCACAGAGAAGGCTCTCCTCCGGGTAGTCGCCAGTCGGCACTGGCCGGCGGATGGAATTCGGAGGAGGCCTAATCTATGGGATCTAATCGGTCTATTGGAGGTAATTGGCAGCAGGCGGTCTCTCAAGAGAGTCCACCTGGAGATGAATTGCCAGAGTGAGTTTGTGTTTTGTTTTTCTCCTAGCCAATTCTCCAGATGCCCCTCTCCTGCCCTTATCATGTGCTTTTAATAACTATATTGGTCTAAGATGCATGGACCTCTTGTCTCCATCCGGCTTATCGCGGTGCACTCCAACCGTACGGGGAACCACATGGATGGAATTGCCAGCATCTCTGCTCTCCAAATTGCGTGCATGTGGGGCTTGAGGAGGGAGAGATAAAGTCTATTTGTCATCTTGGGGGACGTTTTAGCACAAGACCATTCCATTGACATCAAGCATCCTGCTTTCCTGCAGATAACATTGGTTTCCTTTCTACAGAAATCCATCGGGGAGGATTGTGGAGATTGTATAATTTACTCCTTCTTGATACTTCTGGCTCTCTTTTTTTCCCCTTCTTCCCCCTTCTTTCCATATTCCAGGCATAATGGATCAAGTCGAGGAGGGAAAAAAGAATATTAAACTGCTCCCAAATCCTCCAGGGGAACTTGTCTGGATTTAACGGCCGAATCAAGGCTGGGAATAAAAAAAAAACCCATAAATCATTCATCGTCCACCCCTCCCTCCTTCGTTCAATAACTTTGTGAAGGAGAGGGAAGGAAATCCCTTCAAGGTAATTAGATAAGCAGATCCCTTGGTTTGTTTTTTTTAAAATTTTAATTAGAAGCTGGAATGGAGGTGCATTGTTAAGGTTGACGGATGGCAGTTTCTGGACAGAAATATACCAGTTATTTATATAGAGAATTCTGTCACATTTCCCATTATTTCTGCCCATCAAATCATGTTTCCCATTGTGGAGGTTAATGCGTTATTTGGTCCCTGCCGATCTACTTGCCATTAAACACCAAGCTGCATTATTTGTAAATAACTGATGAGAAGTCAGCTCGGCTGTAGGGATCTGTTATGCAAGCTGTTTAAAGGAAGAGGAGGGAAGGTTGAAGTGGATTTCCAGGTAGACACTAATGCATTTCAACAGTGCTTGAATTAGTGCTATTTTTAGGATTTCAAAGGTGTCAGTGTGTACCCTTATCTATGCTGAGTGATTTGGGGAAAGTAACACCAGGAAAATCTATTGCACAACATGACTCATAGATTTAAACTAATTGGGGCAATGTCCAAGTCAGTTTATGCCACTTTTGCAGGAAATAAATGATTAGAAAAGAGTAGAGTAGAATAGAAAAGAATAGAAAAGAAGAATAGAGTAGAGTACAGTAGAATAGACTAGAATAGAATAGAATTCTTTATTGGCGAAGTGTGATTGGACACTCAAGGAATTTGTCTTTGGTGCATACAGAATAGAGTAGAGTAGAGTAGAATAGAATAGAATAGAATAGAATAGAATAGAATTCTTTATTGGCCAAGTGTGATTGAACACACAAGTAATTTGTCTTTGGTGCAGAGGCTCTCAGTGTACATAAAGACAAGATCCATTCATCAAGAATCATGGTACAACGCTTAATGATAGTCATAGTAAAGTAGGACGTAAAGTGAGATTTGGACATTAAGTGTGAAACCTACTGGGTCAGGCTGGACAGCCTCTTGGGGCACCTTTACTTCTATATTAAAAAGCGACATAGACAGAGTTCCAGCTTGCAAAAGAACAGGAAGCAAGTGCTTAACCACAAGATGTTCTAGCCAACGTCCCTATGTCAAAACTTATGTCAAAAGTCCAAACCACAAGGTTCAATTAAAGTTCATTAATGACACATCGTCCATACCTGTAACAAAAGGAGAATAAGACCCCATCTCCTTATAAGGCTTTCTCCTCAAGGTAACCACTATTATTATAATTATTTGTTTAGCAGAGTGATGGCGTTTGGGGAAAAACTGTCCTTGTGTCTAGTTGTCTTGGTGTGCAGTGCTCCATAGCGTCGTTTTGAGGGTGGGAGTTGAAACAATTTATGTCTGAGATGCGAGGGGTCTATATATATTTTCACAGCCTTCTTTTTGACTCATGCAGGGTATATTACATGAGGGGCTCTCAACCTTGATGATTTTAAGATGGGTGAACTTCAACTCTCAGAATTCCCCAGCCAGCCATGTTGGCTGGGGAATTCTGGGAGCTGGCGTCCTCCCATCTTAAACTCGCCAAAGTTGGAAAACACCTCATTAGAGTGTCGAGCTGCAGAATACTTGAAGGAAGGAGTCCATCTGTCCCAAATAGGGGGTGGAAGGGGTGGGGTGGGGGGGAGACAAGGTGATACCTTCTGGTGGGTGCCACTTCCAAAGTTCAGTTTGCCAGTCGGCGCCTTGGATCTGCAGACTGCAGTTAAGAAAGGTCCAGAATGCAAAGAAAAGACTTCATTTGCTACATTAAAACCTAATTAAGATTTTTTTTTTAAAAAATGTGCTGTTCTGTGCCAAGTTCTCTGCTTTCCCTGACGATCGTTTAATTTGTGTTTCGTTGTTTCAAAGGAGGAGCATCCAAATGTCTACCACTGTGTGCCAGCATTTCCTACCATCTCTCTGTGTGTCGGGTCAAGAGGCATTCTTGGCCTTCTTCTGTTGGCGCTCTTCCTTGCCTCTCTGCCTGTATCCTCCTTCTTCCTTCTGCGCTGGGAACACGCTTCCATTCCAAGCCAGCTCAAACTGAATACTTTTCTGATAATGAAACCATTATTAGGAGCCGAGGTGGCGCAGTGGTTAGAGTGCTGCATTGCAGGCTACTTCAGCTGACTGCTAGTTCGGCAGTTCGGCTGTTCAAATCTCACCGGCTCAGGGTTGACTCAGCCTTCCATCCTTCCGAGGTGGGTGAAATGAGGACCCGGATTGTTGTTGGAGGCGATATGCTGACTCTGTAAACCGCTTAGAGAGGGCTGAAAGCCCTATGAAGCGGTATATAAGTCTAACTGCTATTGCTATTGCTAAACAACAGTGTATTTTCCTCCTCCTCTCTCTCCCCCTCTTCCTCTTCCTGCTCCCCCTCCTCCTCCTCCTCTTCCATCACCTCCTCCTCCTCTTCCTCCTCCACCTCCTCCTCCTCTTCCTCCTCCCTTCCCCTCATGATGCTGTGCCTTCTACTTGTTTTATATACAAATACACACGAAACCGTCAGTTCAATCCAGGTCAGTGTGTGCACCCATAATGAAATGGGTTGATCTTCACGGCACTGCAAGGAATTCTTCTTCCCTCCTTTTTTTTTTTGCTTCTTCTTCTTCTTCTTCTTCTTCTTCTTCTTCTTCTTCTTCTTCTTCTTCTTCTTCTTCTTCTTCTTCTTCTTCTTCATGAAATCGTGTTTTGTGCTCCACACAAGGCCTTCAGTCTCCTTCACTTCCTGGCCATCTGGCTTGCCGATGTCTTCCACCGATGAATAATAAATATATCCTCTGCACGTTTCGGTGGAAAGAAACAAGAATGCAACCCAATCATTACACGGATTTGGAGAAAGCCCAGCCATGTGGATAGACGGTGCCTCTTGGGGAAGGGAGAGAGAAAAGAGACCGAAATTACAGCCGTCACTTCAGAGCCACAGATGCAAAGGGGTGGGGTTGTGCTGTCGAGGGAGAAGGATTTATTCTCCACACTGAGAGGCAGGGACTGGGGTCAAAAGTGGAACTTGCTAACAAGCCTACTTTTTATGCAAATATAATATTTTTTCCTTTCCCCTTGGGAATCCAAGAAACTTCATACCTATATCTGTTCTCCTGGCAGAGGGCTGAAGGTTTTCCTTCAGCAATGAACATAACAGTTCCTTTAAAAAAAAAAGACCCTTTTCTCCTGCAGTGTGGAAAAGTCTAGAATTGTAGAGTTGGAAGGCAGCAGGGGAATCATATATTCCAGTGTTTCTTAACCTTGACAGCTTTGTGATGGATGGACTTCAACTCCCAGATTTCCCCCGATTGGGGATTTCTAGGAGTTGAAGTCCACCCATCTGCTGAGGTTGAGTAGCACTGATGGCTCTGGAGGTTCTCAGTCATCCAAGGTCACGGTTGTCTCAGAAGTCAGGGGTGGGTTTCAACCGGCTCGCGGCGGTCCCTGCGAACCGGTTGGTCGGCGAACCCAGAAGTAAGTAACTTCCGGGAACGGCGAAAGGCCCACCCACCCGCCCGCGCTCCTTACCCGGTTTTGACAAGTTCTGCGCTTCCACACATGCACAGGACGCATACAGCGCCTGCGCGATCCTCCAGGAGCAGCTGGAGCATCGCACAGACACTAGTACGCATGCTTGCACCGCGCGCGTGCACGAGGACGTCGCCGGCCCCGTTCCAACCGAACCGTTTGGAACGGGGCGAGAAACCCACCCCTGCCAGAAGTGCTTTTTCAAAGAGGCAACTGGAGTTTCTTTGTTTTTCCTTGAAGACGTTTTGCTGCAAGGAATACAAATCCTTCCATTCTCGACCATTCGGTCAGAACTGAAGCAGCTTCTTGGATGAGAAGCGAAATGTTTTCAAGGACAAAGGAAGTCCAGTTGCCACTTGAAAAAACACCTTTGGGACTTGAGAAACACGGATTTAATCAATTCCTCCGCACTTTTGTTTCGCAGGAAAATTAATTCAACATCCATGAGAACTGGCTTGCCCACCTTTTCTTAAAAGCCTACAGAGATGGAGAACCCGTAACCTCCACGGGAAGACTCCTTCACTGAAACTCAGTGAAACTCTTTCACTGAAACAACTACAAAGTTCTACAGTTTGTAGTTGTTTTCATTTGTATTTAAATGAAAGCTAGGTAGCTGCAGTGGAGGGCTGTGAAGGTTGGACCATAAGAAAGGCTGAGCGCCAAAGAATGGAGGCCTTTGAACTCTGGTGCTGGAGAAGACTCCTGCATTGAGTCCCATGGACCAGTCAGTCCTAGAGGAGATCCATCCTGACTGCTCTTTAGAAGGCCAGATCCTGAAGAGGAAACTCAAAGACTTTGGCCACCTAATGAGAAGGAAGAAGGACTCCCTGGAGAAGAGCCTCATGCTGGGAATGATGGAGGGCAAAAGAAGAAGAAGGGGACGGCAGAGAAGGAGGTGGCTGGATGGAGTCACTGAAGCAGTTGGCATGAGCTTCAATGGACTCCAGGGGATGGTGGAGGACAGGAAGGCCTGGAGGAACGTTGTCCATGGGGTCATGATGGGTTGGACACGACTTCGCAACTAACAACAAGGTAGCTGCAACATACCTCTATTATTTCTTATCCTGTTTCAATGCTTAGGGAACATAGTTATTAACCATTTTCACTCTAACCTCCCTTTGTGCATCTGAACATGACCATCACATCTTATAAAGGGAAATATTTGTAGCTCAGGGATGAAATGTGGAATCCTTGGTGCTCCTCTAAGAGACTTGAGGGCAGGCTGAAGAAACGTGGGGTGATCAGCCTGGAGAAAAGCAAACTTAAGGAAGATGTGAGTGGGATCCTTGGTGTTCTCCAAGCTTGGTTGTTTTCTTGCAGATGTTCCATCACCCAAACTAGGTAACATCATCAGTGCTGTTGAGTTGGGTCATGGAACATCTGCAAGGAACAACCAAGCTTGGAGAACACCAAGGATCCCACTCACATCTTCCTTAAGTTTGCTCTTCTCCAGACAGATCATCCCAAGTTTCTTCAGCCTGTCTTTAAGTGTCTTATCATCTTCATTGTTGTCCCCTCTGAACCATCTCTAACTTGTCAACGATGAGGAATTTCCTTTCTATCTTAGGAGTAGAGGCATATAATTAGATTGTTTCTTAAGGCCTCCTTCAAATCTACCAAATATGTTTCTAACTCCCAGATGGCCGTTTGCTAATACTTGTCTTGAGGAAGTGAACTCATGTTTTTTCTTCTTATGAATGTGGGCTTTTGGGTGATGGCTGCCAGCTGTGGATATCCTGCCCAAGAGATAACTACTGTCTATCTTGTTCCCCTGGGAGCACACATAAAGACTCTTTCATTTCCCCCAGTCTTTTAATTTTCTTGCACTTCAGTTGCTGTGTGAATCTTAAGAATCTTTGCTGCTCTTTCAACTGCTTTTAGCAGCTTTCTAAATTGATTGCTGAATTATAAAGTAGTCTGTATTTGTTTATAAATTAGTTTTTACCGCATGTAAAGGGTGACTCCATCAGCAAACACAGCTCCTTGTTTCCTATGGGGTGACTCAGATGTTCTTGCTAATCTTTATTTCTTTCTGTAAGAACAAGTTGGATCCATGGGTTTTGCTAAACCCTTGCAGTTTTTAATAGCTTTCTAGATTTAGTTTATAAACAGCTGGTTTTCAAATGAAAGCTCTTCTTTCTGCTTTTTTCTTTGGAAGGAAGGAAGGAGGAAGAGAAAGAGGAAAGGAGGGAGAGAGGAAGGAAGGAACAGAGAAGAAAGGAAGGGAAAGAGAGAGGAAGGGAGGGAGGAAGGAAAGGAAAGAAGGATGGATGAATGGAAGGAATGGAGAAGAGCCGAGGTGGCGCAGTGGGTAGAGTGCAGTACTGCAGGCCGCTTCAGCTGACTGCTATCTGCAGTTCAGCGGTTCAAATCTCACCGACTCAAGGTTGACTCAGCCTTCCATTCTTCCGAGGTGGGTGAAATGAGGACCCGGATTGTTGTTGGGGGCAATATGCTGACTCTGTAAACCACTTAGAGAGGGCTGAAAGCCCTATGAAGCGGTATATAAGTCTAACTGCTATTGCTATTGCTATTGCTAAGAAAGGAAGGGAGGGAGGGAGGGAGGAAATCAAATGATAACAGTTTCAAAGCGTCACTATTTTTGAGCAAAATTGAAAAGTGTGTTATATGTTGGGTTAAGGGTGAGCTGGCAGTCGGTGGAAAGGAGTTAAGATGATAAACTAGATGGAACTCTTAATGATGCTTCTATTAAATTGGCCTCAAAGGATATGTACAAACTCAGTTTCAAATCAACAACATTGCAAGAATCGATTTGAACAGATGCAAAATGGCGCAATAAAGAACAAAGACAGTTTAAAAGTGCGGAATAAGCAGATGAAAAAAAAAGGAAGATGTAGATAAAAGTGTTCATAAACGGGACAAATTTAGTTTAGTTTGCCCTCGTCACCTCAAGACTGGATTACTGTAACGCGCTCTACATGGGGCTGCCCCTGAAGAGTGTTCGAAGACTGCAGCTGGTCCAGAATGCAGCCACGCGAGCGATAATGGGTGTACCTAGGTACACCCATGTCACACCTATCCTCCGCGAGCTGCACTGGCTCCCCATTGGTCTCCGGACGCGCTTCAAGGTGCTAGTCATTACTTTTAAAGCCCAACATGGCTTAGGACCTGGCTACCTGAGAGACCCCCTCCTGCCACATACTTCCCAACGGCCAACAAGATCACACAGGTTGGGCCTCCTCCGAGTGCCGTTGACTGGACAATGCCGGCTGGCGGCCCCTCGGGGGAAGGCCTTCTCTGTTGTTGCACCGGCCCTGTGGAACGAACTACCCATAGAAATCCGGACCCTTACCACTCTCCCAGCCTTTCGTAAAGCCACTAAGACCTGGCAGTTCCAGCAGGCCTGGGGCTGTTGATTATATCCAGCCCCACTGGACTGGTTGTACGGTGTGTCAATTTTAATATTGTATTTCTTATTTTATAATTTTTAAATAAGCTTTTTTATCTTGCTTGTGAGCTGCCCAGAGTCCCAATGGGAATGGGCGGCATACAAATTTCATTAAAATTAAACTTAAACTGGGGTCTCTAGTATTGTAAATGTGAGTTTAGGCAAAATCACCTAGAAAAGGAGGGTGGGAACAGTGGATGCGATCTAACTTCTTAATGGGCCTCAACCAACGATTGCTGATTTTTCTACAAGACATGAGATGTTTTCCTAAAAAGCAAAAACCTCATTTTCTTAAGAAGGTTGGGCAGGTTTTAGAATATTTTGAGAGGAAAATTTGAAAGCAAGAGTGCCTTGCCATAAATTTACATGAGACGTCATTCCCCTCCCCTCTTTCTTGGTCTGTTTTTAAACCACAGATGATAGAATAACTCTTAATCTCCACTGGGCTAATCTCAAATGTACTTGAAAATAGCCTGAGTGGAGTTGACCCTTCGGATAATGAAGACGAGTGAGGACCTCTTGCAGATTTCATCGACTTTTCCTTTCTTCAACCTTCTCTTCCAAACGCATTTGTCAGTCAGAGAGTGTTGCCCAAGGTTCAAGCCCCCTCCCCCCCCCAAAGATTGATTGCCGGGAAGAAATTCACTCAAGCGAGAAAGCTGAAGAAGAAAGAAAGAAAAGGAGAAAAACTGAATATATCTTATATCTCTTCGTGGTGAAGTCAAAATGCTGGATTTTGTTTCTCTCTGAATTTGGGTGGAAGGGACTCTTTCCAACTCACAAGTCCATGCGTTGAACGAATCCAAATCAAAATGAAAGTCAGAGGAAGGTTTTGGGACTGGGTACCTGTTCTGACCTAGGTTGAAAGCATAAATCATAATCTTAGTCCCACAAACCCTCTTTTATTTATACGGCTGTAAATTATGGTCATTTATAGTCTGCAAGGCTTCACAGACAGTCTGTGAAGATTCCGACAGATGCCTGCTCGAGTTGCCACAGTCTTTCAGGGGAATGTTGATAAACATCCACCTTTATCTCCCTAGGAATGCTGCCAGAGACTTAATTGCCAATTTAGTTTTGCAAGGCCAAACTTAGCACAGAGTCAAACAGAACTTTTCAAAGTTTGAACCGACCAGATGAACTAATTGCTTCCTGCAAAGGCTCACGTCCTGTTCGCTCCTCTTCTATGTCTTATGGGAGGGGCCAATCATCTCCAAGCCTTCCTCCCAAGTCGACCCTGTTTTCTTAATCATTCTTGCCTTCTGGCAGCTCTGCACATGCACACACTGGGAACAGGCTCCCACTGTTCCTCTGCCACACTGATGTCAGATTCCAGAGGCTCCAGAGGTAGCACATAACTACCGGATGGCCTTGGCCCCCTCTCTGCCTCTGACACAGAGCCCTCGTCCAACTGGCCCATGTTCCTCCCCAATCTCCCCACTGTCCGACTCTGCTGCCAGTTCTGCTGGCCGCTGGGGGGCCACCACAGTACCCAGGACTTGTTTTTGATCGAAAGTTTTGGGGGGGGGTCTCAGTTCATGCTGGATAAGAAGCTACCATGGGGGCTTATATCAAGTATCAGTTGGGCGTCTTATGCACCCTTCCTTCCTGCATGAAGTCAGCTCTTCCTGGCTTTCAAAAGATTGGGGCAATGCTTGACTAAATCATGGCCTTTGCTTCCAAGCCTAACTGCATTTAGTTGTTCTCACCACTCTGATAACCCAGAACCCTAAAAACCTCACTTATGGATAAATCTCTTTTCATATTAAGGAGGATTCAAGGATGCGAGAAACTTGGGCTGTAGGACGCATCAATCTTCTGGGCATGTAGGTTTAAAGCTGGATTTAGTGGAGGCAGTTCAACAGAATACATTTTGGCTCCTCTTGTTGACCGAGAACTTTTATTCTTTACAATGTTTCCAGAATAAAGCTATTACACAAGATGGTTAGCTATTGATGGGATCTATTCAGAAATCAAGACTGGGGAATTCTGGGAGTCGAAGTCCACAGGTCTTAAAGTTGCTGAAGATGGATGCCCATGTAGAAGACCCAACCGTGGGAATGCACCTTACTATCCCCCCTGGATTTAAGTGAACAGCTGACAAAACTTTGCAATCGACGTCTCTGCTTTGTTATCTTCATCTAGAAATAGTCTGGCTTTTTTTTTCTGCTTCCAAGGTTTACACAATTCTCTTTGCCTTGCCAGATTATTGTGACATGGGTTTATTGTCCTCACTAATTCTCCTCCAGCTCGGTGCTGTTGAAGCTGCATTCCACTCTCTAAGACTTCCTTACGCATCGGTTCTTCTGAGACAATGACATCGGCAAACAGCTACCCGATCTTTGATGTTGTGTGGTCTTTATGGATCAAGGGAGTTCCACCGGAACAATACATCTCCATGTGAACAACGATTGAGAAAAAGGACTCTGGGATATTTTTTCGGGACTCGGGAGTGGTGGTGGTGAAGGAATAGGAAAATAGGTGCCATTTATTTGTAGTAGTCTTCAAAACATAGCATAACTTCTAGAGGTTTCCATATTCTGAAGATTTCACTTAGGAGAATAGCAATAGCAATAGCAGTTAGACTTATATACCACTTCATAGGGATTTCAGCCCTCTCTAAGCGGTTTACAGAGTCAGCATATCGCTCCCACAGTCTGGGTCCTCATTTCACCCACCTCGGAAGGATGGAAGGCTGAGTCAACCTTGAGCCGGTGAGATTAGAACCGCTGAACTGCAGATAACAGTCAGCTGAAGTGGCCTGCAGTACTGCACTCTAACCACTGCGCCACCTTGGTTCTTACATTGCACTCTTCTCAGTGTTTCAAACTGCATCTCCCAACATCCTTTTCCTGATCTAATTTTCCTTACCTGAATCACGACTTGTTGGGGGGGGGGGGAGAGAGATGAACATTGCTATGGATCCAGTGGTGGGATTCACATTTTTTTACTACTGGCTCTGTGGGCGTGGCGTGGCTTGGTGGGCGTGGCAGGGGAAGGATACTGCAAAATTCCCATTCCCTCCCCACCCTACTAACCTGCTTTCCAGCTCTGTTCTGTGTAGGGCAACAGAAGAAGACCCAGCTGATCATCTGGGACTTGGGAGGCAGGGAATAGCAATAGCAATAGGAGTTAGACTTATATACCGCTTCATAGGGCTTTCAGCCCTCTCTAAGCGGTTTACAGAGTCAGCATATTGCCCCCAACAACAATCCGGATCCTCATTTCACCCACCTCGGAAGGATGGAAGGCTGAATCAACCTTGAGCCGGTGAGATCTGAACCGCTGAACTGCAGATAGCAGTCAGCTGAAGTGGCCTGCAGTACTGCACCCTAACCACTGCGCCACCCCGGCTCTTCCTGAAAAGGAAAAACAACCCGAATCTCATTGCTTCTATAAGTTGAAATGATGACTTTATAACTGGTTTTCTAAGTTTGGAAAAGCATGACCTGTGAGGCATGAGGTTGGGAAGGCTTCAATTCTGTAAGCCATAATATTGGAATATTGGCTCTTTCTATCAAAGGATTTGTTTTTCCTTCCATAAAAGGAAATGATCTTAGATGGAAAGAAACCAAAGTTATTCAATACAGATTTTCATTTTTGGGGGGACAATGTGACCTTTGTTGTTTTCATAATCAACAATTCTGTAATGGTCGGTAACAGCTTTGTTCTGAAGCTGACTTTGTGGTGCCTGTCTCTGTAGCTTGAAGAAGGGGATGAGAAGCTCACCGCCTCACGTAGCAATTCCCTCTTATTTCTAATTTACATGCCCAGCAGTGTGACAAACTCAATTTGTAGAACATGGTAAACAAAAGATCAGTTTAATGGAATAATATTGTTGGAAATGGCAATTAAGTGTAACAGGGGAATGGGGGAAGGGAGTGTCCATTTAAACTGATGGAATTGATTTTTGGCTATCAAACCTGGGGGCTTCTAGTTGTGTTAGAACATGAAACCCAGTGGTGAAATTCAATTTTTTTTACTACCGGTTCTGTGGGCGTGGCTTGGTGGGCATGGCAGGGGAAGGATACTGCAAAATCCCCATTCCCTCCCCACTCCAAGGGAAGGATATTGCAAAATCCCCATTCCCTTCCCACTCCAAGGGAAGGATATTGCAAAATCCCCATTCCCTTCCCACTCCAAGGGAAGGATATTGCAAAATCCCCATTCCCTCCCCACTCCAGGGGAAGGATACTGCAAAATCCCCATTCCCTCCCCACTCCAGGGAAAGGATATTGCAAAATCCCCATTCCCTTCCCACTCCAAGGGAAGGATATTGCAAAATCCCCATTCCCTCCCCACTCCAGGGAAAGGATATTGCAAAATCCCCATTCCCTCCCCACTCCAGGGAAAGGATATTGCAAAATCCCCATTCCCTCCCCACTCCAGGGGAAGGATACTGCAAAATCTCCATTCCCTCCCCACTCCAGGGGAAGGATACTGCAAAATCCCCATTCCCACCTCACTCCAGGGGAAGGATACTGCAAAATCCCCATTCCCTCCCCACTCCAGGGGAAGGATACTGCAAAATCTCCATTCCCTCCACACTCCAGGGGAAGGATACTGCAAAATCTCCATTCCCTCCCCACTCCAGGGGAAGGATACTGCAAAATCCCCATTCCCACCTCACTCCAGGGGAAGGATACTGCAAAATCCCCATTCCCTCCCCACTCCAGGGGAAGGATATTGCAAAATCCCCATTCCCTCCCCACTCCAGGGGAAGGATATTGCAAAATCCCCATTCCCTCCCCACTCCAGGGGAAGGATACTGCAAAATCTCCATTCCCTCTCCACTCCAGGGGAAGGATACTGCAAAATCTCCATTCCCACCCCAATCTGGGGCCAGCCAGAGGCTGTATTTGCCGGTTCTCCAAACTACTCAAAATTTCCACTACCAGCTCTCCAGAACCTGTCAGTACCTGCTGAATTTCATTCCTGATGAAACCCTTATGCCAAAGGTGTTTTTTTTAAAAAAAGGCAACCTGACTTTGTTTTTCCTTGAAAACATTTCGCTTCTCATCCAAGAAGCTTCTTCAGAACTTCATATCTCCACAGACATGAAGCCCTTGGTGTCCCCAACATGAGCATCTTGTTATGGGAATGAGGGGACCTTTGGAGTTATGGAATAACCATGGAAAAGCAACTCCTTGCTAGAACTCGGAATAAGTCAAGCATTAGAATGTTGGTTTCTTTTTGCAAAGTCGCTTTCTTTATTGAATTATCCAATTCATCTGGCCATCCAAACAAGTTAAAAATGAAACCTTCCCATAAAACAACACAACGCAAATGGAGTATTTTTGCTATCTATCTATCTATCTATCTATCTATCTATCTATCTATCTATCTATCTATCTATCTATCTATCATCTATCTATCTATCTATCTATCTATCTATCCATCCATCATCTATCTATCTATCTATCTATCTATCTATCTATCTATCTATCTATCTATCATCATCTATCTATCATCTATCTATCTATCTATCATCTATCTATCTATCTATCTATCTATCTATCTATCTATCTATCTATCTATCTATCATCTATCTATCTATCTATCTATCATCAACTATCTATCTATCATCTATCTATCTATCTATCTATCTATCTATCTATCTATCTATCATCAACTATCTATCTATCATCTATCTATCTATCTATCTATCTATCTATCTATCTATCTATCTATCTATCTATCTATCTATCTATCATCATCATCTATCTATCATATATCTATCTATCTATCTATCTATCTATCTATCTATCTATCTATCTATCTATCTATCTATCTATCTATCATCATCATCTATCTATCATCTATCTATCTATCTATCATCTATCTATCTATCTATCTATCTATCTATCTATCTATCTATCTATCTATCTATCTATCTATCTAAATCAGATGAGCTTTATAGGAAATTCAGGTTGCTTATGAGATAGGACTTCTTATAAGTCTGTCATTCCATGTTTTGGACCGGGTTGACAGTTCACTCCATTTAAATAGGTGCACAAAGAAAAAAATATCTGTGCAACCTCAGTGAGTTACAAGAGATGCAGTAGAGGAAGAAAGAGAGATGTTTGGAAAATGCAGAGAAAAATTATGGTTAGCCCAAGGCACTAAAGAACATCACGTTGAGACAGGTTGCTTCTGAGCTGCAGAATGCTGGTGACATCACAGCCATTAATAACCATCCTTCAGAGAGAAAACTCCAACAGTCATTATGTAAGCACACTTCCTAATTTTCCACCAATTTATGTCATTCTAAAGAAACGGAGGCATCTGGAATTTGCCATGGGTATGTTTTAAAAATAAACAAGTTTTTGTACACAGCATCAAATTTCTTCCATTTTCCCCCCAGCCTGATTTTCTCCATTTGCATTTGATGAGCTTTGCTCTTTGCTTAGATCCTGGTTAAAAAGAAAAAAGTTATTTTGATATAATTGTACTAAGATCTTTCTGATGAATAACTTTCCTGGTGCAAATCAACTTGTCTGCACGCTAGTAAAAGACTACAGAAAAAGAACATGTTGTCCTTTACTAGAGTTTTATTAATGGGCAGCAATATGAAAGAAATGATAGCAATAGCGGTTAGACATATACCACTTCTCAGTGCTTTTACAGCCCCCTCTAAGCGGTTTACAGAGTCAGCCTCTTGTCCCCCCAACAATTTGGGTCCTCATTTTACCCTCCTCGGAAGGATGGAAAGGCTGAATGAATCTTGAGTTGGCCAGGATCGAACTCTTGGAAATTGCCAGAATTAGCCTACAATCCTGCATTCTAACAGGAAGGAAGGGAGGGAGGGAGGGAGGGAGGATGGATGGATGGATGGAAGGGAGGAAGGGAGGAAGGGAGGAAGGAAGGAAGGGTAGTTAGATTTATATACCACTTCACAGTGCTTTTACAGCCCTCTCTAAGCGGTTTACAGAGTCAGCCTCTTGTCCCCCCAACAATTTGGGTCCTCATTTTACTGACCTCGGAAGGATGGAAGACTGAGTCAACTTAGAGCCGGTAAGAATCGAACTGCTAGCAGTGGGCAGAGTTTGCCTGCAATACTGCATTCTAACCACTGCACCACCATGGCTCTTTACAGGAGATAAAGAAATAAAGGAACTAGGGATCAAGACAAGGAACATGATCCACTTCTACAATTATTGCTATATTTCTTTGCTTTTATTCTGGTGATCAATGGAAGACCCAGTGAACAATATAGAACCTCCATACCAAATCATACTTGGGACTTGCGGTCAACCTCCGTGAGATCCGCCTGCTCCTCTTTCAAAAACCACCCTCTTCCCTAGAGGTACCAAGTGACTTTTTCAACTCTGCTTTGCGTTGTCACTCATCTCATGTCCTCGCTTTGATTGCCACCACGAATTTTCATTCCCGGAGCTTATTGTAGGATATTTCCTTTAGGCCATGGATGGTTATCCTTCAGATCATAGCGGCATCCATACTCACAACAGACAGAATTAGTGTCAAACCCAAACCAAGTCTTCCGCACGATCTTCTCCCAGTGGTGATTCAATTAGGAGAAAGAGAATTTGCTTGATGAATTTCTTCCTGAAGTGAAGACAAAGCCGGTGAAATTCTCGGTCGCTGATCCCATGATGGTTTGCAAAGCAGGCCTGCTTGGCCTCAATGTGGCAGTAGGCCAGTGTTTCTCAACCTTGAGAAACACTGCAGTAGGCTCTTGTGTGGCCCAAGTGATACACTCTGTCTTGATGCTCTCCATGGCCTCGTGAAGACAAAGTCCTAAGTAGTAAGGTGAGACAAATCTATCTCAACCAATAAGCACTCTTTGAAAGAAGTGGCTTGATGAGTGAAGGAGTGCTTTCTTCTAGGTCCTTGATGTACATAGAGGCCAGATTTGCCAGGGAAAACAAAATTCTATGCCTGCTATGGTCAACCAGACCAAAATAAAACATCTGGACACTTCCAATATCTGAAGGGGTGCCCCAAAGAAGAGGGAGTCGAGCTATCCTCCAGAGTACCTGAAGGCAAGATAAAAAGCAATGGGTGGAAACCAATGAAGGAGAGAAGCAACAGGCATTTTCCAAAATAATAGCTCCTCCTTTCTTTTTATTCTCTTCATCGGAGAGAAGAGAGTGGAGAAACAGATCCCTGAAGCTCGCAAAAACAAGGCACAATTTTTAGTTGAGAAGTTTGTCTTGCGTGGCACTATAAATTTGAAGGGCAGCTATGGGACGAGGCTGGCAAAGCAGGGCGAGGAAATACAAAGCCAGCTGCTCAGAAGAAGAAGAGGTGGCCGCGGGAGACATATAATTATGCCTCCCTGAAGAATTTCCAATCGCTTTTAAGGAATAAAGATGATCCTGTTGAGGGGCTGCGTCGGAAGATGGAGGGTTTCAAGCATCTCTACCTTGGAAAGACACGAGGAATTGGGAGGGGGGGCTCATTTCTTTCACCCTGTGGATGGAGAGGAACAGGAAAGAAGCAGGAAAATGTACCAGCTGCAGGTCTAGAAGTCAGTGCAAGATCAAAGGTGGGCTGTCTAATGAAAGGGGAGTTTGAGAAGAGGACATTCGGTGGGTGTGGAAAAGTGCCTCGCTGTAAGGGCTTGCCTGCCATTGGATCCTTGTATCCTAAAAGTGGAAGTCACCTGATGTGATAGATCCATGAGGCCGAACCTATGGCATGTGTTCTGTCCCCCCTTCTCAGCTCGTTAACAAACGGCAGGCAGACAAACTTAAAAGGAACTCTCTTTATCAGTTCTCGGCTCAGACTGGCTGTGAGCCCAAAAATAACATAAATACAGTCTCTGACCAGATAACAGAACACCAGACAAAAACTCTTACAACGCAATGCACTTCTCCAAGTGTATCCTTGAATCAGGGTTACAGAAAAACAAAGCACTTTTCCAAGTGTATCTTACATAACCCACGACTGATGATCAATCAATGTTGAACGAACCAAGAGTTGACTTTTGGGAAAATGCACGTAAGAGGAAAGTAAAGGAGCTTGAAACGATGTTCTTGGCCATTGCAGCTCCCCAAAATCTCCTCTGGAATTTTCAACCACATTTGTGCTTCTGAACATGAGATGTACTGAAATTTAAATCTTAACTCACACCATCTTCTGGAAAGAATGGGACAACTCACTGCACCATGGCCAACTTGCCATGGCCAACTCTCTGTAGGACAATTCAACAATTCAATTTAATGATTTAAAATAGTTTAAAATTATTTTAATTTTTGCCATCCGCATTTCATTTTGTCCTTCATTTGGCACCCTTTCTTTAATATTTCTGTTCCGCTTTTTCTTCAAGATTAGCGTAACTCTTCTTCTTCCACGGTATGTTGTCCCGTGATGAGTTGGCCATGGTGAGTTGACCATCGTAAGTTGTCCTAGAACCCTTCTGGAAAGAGCCAAGGGGTCTCTGGAATGAGGAATTGGTTCCCCAGATGGAAACGAGCATGTCTTTAAGACTTAAACAAGATGTTATGGTCAATTCTATTTTATGCTTTTCATATGTCATTAATTTTTCATTACACGGGTAAATGAATTATATACACACAATTTCATAGCTTTGGTGTGAAAACAAAAACAGACAAAGGGCTTTTTTTTTGACTTCTCATTAATCTGGTGTCATGGTGTACAAAACGGGGAGATGTTTAACACCAGGTTCTGGCAGATGAACAAATTGGCTCTGCTAGGATTGCACGGAGTGTCATTAAACTATCAAGAAAGTCATAAAACAATGGAGCTGGATGGGAACTGGAAGCCACGGCTCAGCCTCTTAGGAAATGCAGGGGGTGGGTGGATATTCTTGGTTTTTTTCAAGCATCATATGGTTAACATTTGCTCTTAAAGGGGCAGCTGCAAAGCAGAAACAGCTTTGTCAACTCTTAGAGCATAACACTGCTCATAGACTAGACTAGACTAGACTAGACTAGACTAGAATAGATTTCTTTATTAATGGAATGGAACGGAACGGAACAGAATAGGAGAGAATAGATACTGGAATGAAGAAGAATAGAATGGAATAGAAGATATTGGAATAAAGAAGAATAGAATAGAATAGATATTAGAATGAAGAAAAATGTAATGTAATGTAATGAGAATAGAATATAGAATAGAATAGAATAGATATTGGAATGAAGAAGAATAGAATAGAATGGAATGGAATGGAATAGAATAGAATAGATATTGAAATGAAGAAGAATAGAATAGAATGGAATGGAATGGAATGGAATGGAATGGAATGGAATGGAATAGAATAGATATTAGAGTGAAGAAAAATGTAATGTAATGAGAATAGAATATAGAATAGAATAGATATTGGAATGAAGAAGAATAGAATAGAATGGAATGGAATGGAATAGAATAGAATAGAATAGATATTGGAATGAAGAATGGAATGGAATGGAATAGAATAGAATAGATATTGGAATGAATAGAATAGAATAGAATGAGAACCAAGGTGTGCAGTGGTTAAATGCAGCACTGCAGGCTACTTCAGCTGACTGCAGTTCGGCTGTTCAAATCTCACAGACTCAAGGTTGACTCAGCCTTCCATCCTTCCGAGGTGGGTAAAATGAGGACCAGGATTGTTGTTGGGGGCAATATATGCTGACTCTGTAAACCGCCTAGAGAGGGCTGAAAGCCCTATGAAGCGGTATATAACTGCTATTGCTAGAATGGAATGGAATAGAATAGAATTATTTATTGGCCAAGTGTGATTGGACACACAAGGAATTTGTCTTTGGTGCATATATTCTCTGTGTAGATAATGAAAAATAAAATAGAATACATTCATCAAGAATCATAAGATACAACACTTTGTGATAGTCATAGGTTACTAATAAGCAATCAAACCATAACAAATAAAACGATATAAATTGTAAAGATACAAGCAACATGGTTATAGTCATAAGTGGGAAGAGATAGGTACGAGGAAGGAAGAGAATAATAATAATAATAATAATAATAATAATAATAATAATAATAATAATACAGTCTTAGTAAATAGTTTGACAGTGTTGTGGGGATTATTTGTTTAGCAGAGTGATGGCATTTGGGGAAAAAAAACTCTCCTTGTGTCTTCTTATTCTGGTGTGCAGTGCCTTATAAGGTCGTTTTGTCGGTAGAAGTTGAAACAATTTATATTCACGAGAAAAAGAAAAAGGAAGACAACATAGATCAGGGTTTCTCAACCTCACCAACTCTAAGATATGTGGACCTCGACTCCCAGAATTCTCCAACCATGCATACATATAGGTATAGGTACAAGTATATTACCTGTATGAAGTTGGAGCCTATTTTGGACAAACTCACCTGTTTTTAGTTTTAGTTTCTATCAGTCGCACCCATCTTATGCTTTCTTCTTTCTACACCATTCGGCAGTTCCCAATCTGACTGGGAAATCTGCACGTGTTTTTGTGTGCCCCTTACTCTTCCTTCAAGCAAACTTCCCAAGCTTATTTTCTTATTTATTTATGTGCCTCAAGGAAGGGCCAGAAAACTCCCCCACCCACCGAAATATACCAAGCTGCGGGCTGCGATACTGAATTCCAATCCAGTCATTTTTCAGAAGGAGCCAATCAGCTCCAGCGATTCCCCCCCATCCCCCTATTTCCTAAACGGAAACATTCACATGCCTTGTGTGTGTGTGTGTGTGTGTGTGTGTGTGTGTGTGAAATGTCTTGCGAGATCACAAAATCCCCCAACCGATGTTTAGAGACGACGATTCTTGTAATTTGGGGACCTCGGAAGCAAAAACAAAAAAGATGAGCTAATAAATATTTTGGAGATGAAAGTCTTGCCCGGTGTTGTGTGCATGGCCTTCTTTGGGAAAGCCGCAGGACGCATCCTGAAGAAGGCCCCACTTTTTTGCTCAATTCGGGTCTTGTGATGGGATGGCTTCAAAGGGACGCCAGTTTGTTTTTTGAAGGATTTGAGACCAGGCCCATCCCTCCGTTCCTCTCATGTCGTTCCTCTGACCTGGGGTCAGGACAACAAGCAGGGCCCCCCCCCCCAGGCCCACATCTGCACCGAGCTTCTGTCTGAGAATGTTTTTGGATAAACACAACTCTGAGAAGAAGCCCAAGTTTCATGGTTTGAGCCATGGAAGGTATAAAACCACACAGCCCATCTCCCCTCCCTTTTATGATGGAGCCTTCAGTTTCCTCTGCCAATGGTTTAGTTGTGGTTCATGAGGCCCCGGGAAATGATGACGGGTTTCAGTTGACAGATTGCAAGAGCAGAACACGTCCCTCAGGCTGATTTTGGCCATGGTCCCCTCAGAAAGGGCAGAAGGTAATGGGATCGGATAGGATAGGGTAGAATAGGACAGGACAGAATAGAATATAGAATTCTTTATTGGCCAAGCGTGGTTGGACACACAAGGAATTTGTCTTTGGTGTATACAAAAAGGAATGGAATGAAATAGAAATAGAAATAGAAATGAATAGAGAATAGAGAATAGAGAATAGAGAATAGAGAATAGAGAATAGAGAATAGAGAATAGAGAATAGAGAATAGAGAATAGAGAATAGAGATAAGAATAGAGTAGAATAGAATAGAATAGAATAGAATAGAATAGAATAGAATTCTTTATTGGCCAAGCGTGGTTGGACACACAAGGAATTTGTCTTTGGTGTATACAAAAAGGAATGGAATGAAATAGAAATAGAAATAGAAACAGAAATGAATAGAGAATAGAGAATAGAGAATAGAGAATAGAGAATAGAGAATAGAGAATAGAAATAAGAATAGAATAGAATAGAATAGAATAGAATAGAATTCTTTATTGGCCAAGCGTGGTTGGACACACAAGGAATTTGTCTTTGGTGTATACAAAAAGGAATGGAATGAAATAGAAATAGAGAATAGAGAATAGAGAATAGAGAATAGAGAATAGAGAATAGAGAATAGAGAATAGAGAATAGAGAATAGAGAATAGAGAATAGAGATAAGAATAGAGTAGAATAGAATAGAATAGAATAGAATAGAATAGAATAGAATTCTTTATTGGCCAAGTGTGGTTGGACACACAAGGAATTTGCCTTTGCTGCAGATGCTCTCAGTTGTACATAAAAAGACAAGATACATTCACCAAGAATCATCAGGTACAACACTCAATGATAGCCATAGGGTACAAATAAGCAATCAGGAAACCATCAATATCAATATAAATCATAAGGATACAAGCAGCAAAGTTACAGTCCTGCAGTCCTAAATGGGAGGAGATGGATGAGAGGAAGGATGAGAAGACTAATAGTAACAGCATTGCAACCTTAGTGAATAGTTTGACAGTGTTGAGGGATTTATTTGTTTAGCAGAGGGATGGCATTCAGGGAAAAACTCTCCTTGTGTCTAGTTGTCTTGGTGTGCAGTGCTCCATAGTATCGTTTTGAGGGTAGGAGTTGAAACAATTTATGGATGTGAAGGGTCTGTAAATATTTTCACGGCCCTCTTTTTGACTCGTGCAGTATACAGGTCCTCAATGGAAGGCAGGTTGGCCGTAACCAAGTATAGATCCAATCAGATCAGAAATCCTTTCCCCTACAGGATTCCCTGAGCGATCATGTTGATCTGGCTCTAGTAGCATACGTTTCATGAGCATCAACTCATCACTTATGAATCTGATCCGGATTCCATGGAGAACAAGCATCCCTTCTGGCAGGGATTAAGCAAGCTACTAAGACATAACACGGCTGGGGAAATGCTGGGCTGTCTAGGGTAAACCAGGTTTATTGCTTCCTGTGGTGTGAGAATTCCTTGGAGTTTCCTTAACTGCAGTGGGCAGGCCCATCCTTGTTCTTATCCGGTAGCTTCTGTTCTGAACTTGGCTTCCCAAAAGCACGAAGCCGACTCCTCGTCCCCCATAAAACCCCTTTTATTTAGTTTTAAAGGGAATTCCTCTCCAGCAAAGTCCCAGCCAACAGTCTTTCATGAGATTTCACAACTCCAGACCTTTATCCGGCTTGGAGAGCTGCCAGGCCGATATCTTCCAAACGCCAAGCTGTAGCAGCAATTTCTTGGCAAGAAGTCAGGAGTAGATCTTGGCCCTAATGAATTGAATGAATTGTCTCTTGCAAACTCCACTCCCATTTCGCTCCTCTTTATTTCCTACAGGAGGGGCCATTCACCATCCATCTGTGGCTTTACTCCCAAGTTGGCCCTTGTTCCTTACCTTCTCCTGGCAGCTCTGCGCATGGTCACACTGGGAACAGGCTCCAGCTGTTCTTCTGCCCCACTGATGTCTGACTCTGAAGGCAGCTGATAACTGGCATACGGCTCTGGCCCCATTTCTGCTTCCGACACAGAGCCCTCATCAGAGCCTCCCTCAGACTCCAGGACTGGCCCATCTTCCTCCCCAACCTCCTCACTGTCCGAATCTGCTGCCAGCTCCACTGGCGGGCCACAACAGCTTGTCTTAGGAAGACATCTTTGCTTCTTCTGAAATGTTGGTGAGCCCAACAACAGAATTGTGCAGTCTTCAACATGGCTGTCATCCAGCTCCCTCAAAGACAACATTCACAGATGTAAAATATGCAGTTGAGAAGTCTTCAGTAAAGCTTATTGTGATCTTGCAGTAGGGGGTTAAAGTCTGAGTATTGTGAAGAGAAAACCAAAGTCTGCTTCCTCCCCGCCCCCCATGAAGGATATTTAGAGAGTTGAAAAACAATCCTACATTTCTCCCCTGTGAGATTAAAGTGGTCTTTTCCAAATGCTACTAGTTTATAGGTTGTGGAGTGATTTTAGATCAGATTTCACGGACCAGACCTGGCCACCTGAAAAATTAATCTCCAATAAATGATGCAGCTGAATTTTTGAGTTTGGTGTCATGCTGGATGCTTTTCACACATCAATGTGTTCTTTTTCTCCCCTATTTTTCTTCTGGCTAGGTTTTTAAAACAGGAAACCTCCAAGTAGCTGTATTTTCCCCCTCCAAAATGCAGAAGGAACTTTGGCAACTCCAGGATTTCATATTAAGCTTTTATTCAGTGGTCCTTGGAGAGGTGGAAGCCTTCTTAAGGTAAAATTAACTCTATGCTCCAACACACAAATTCACGGAATATTGTTCAGTTACTAAGTGAATGGTAATAATATGTCTTTATAATGATATATTCATAATTAATTAATTATAAATAACAATAGAATAATAACAATATATTTTATTAACAAGACATACATCTTACACACACAGAGACACACATAATACACACTATAGGAATTAGGTTTTCTGCGGAATACTTAATTACCACAAGGCTGTCTAATATCTATTTTACCCATGTAGTATGGTGTAGTATTATCACTTACCATTATTTTCTTTATTCTCCTTATTGATATGATGATGATGTTTATGTTTATTCTGTTGTTTTGCATATACACTAGGAGTGTCTGCATCGGAGACAAATTCCTTGTGGGTCTAATCACACTTAAAACCTCTTCTCTTCTCTGCTCTGCTCTGCTCTTTCCTCTCCTCTCCCCCTCCTTTCATTCCATTCCATTCTTATTTCCATTCTTATTTCTCTTCTCTTCTCTTTCCCCTCTTCCTCTTCCCTTCCCTTCCATTCTTATTTCCCTTCTTATTTCTCTTCTCTTTCCCCTTCCCTTCCTTTCTTTTTTCTTTTCTTTTCTTTTCTTTTCTTCTCTTCTCTTCTCTTTCCTCCCCTCCTCCTTTCATTCCATTCCATTCTTATTTCCATTCTTATTTCTCTTCTCATCTCTTTCATCCCCCCTTCTATTTCCTTCCGTTCCATTCTTATTTCCATTCTTATTTCTCTTCTCTTTCCCCTCTTCCTCTTCCTTTTCCTTCCCTTCCCTTCCATTCTTATTCCCATTCTTTTTTCTCTTTTCTTTTCTTCTCTTCTCTTTTCATCTCTCCTCTTCTCCTCTCCTCTTCCCTTCCCTTCCATTCCATGAAGTTTTTTTTTATCAATAGTTGTGCTCCTTCCCAGAAGAACGATTCAGGAGAGGAGCTTGGGTTGGGGGTCATCAAATTCTTCGTACATTTCATCTTTTCCTGTAGTAGCAACAGAAGCAGAGACCTCTTATTAGGCCCTTTGGAACACAGTTTTGTTATTGTTGTCAGTTGTTCCTGGAAACTCTTTACCGTTAATAACTTCCTGCTCACCACCGGCCTAGGCGTCCTGGCCAAGGAGTTTCCTGATCTAAATAAACCTTGTGGGCTGTGTGAGAAGGACAGCCAGAGGTCTCAACTCTCATTTTAAGGTTTCTTGGCTGTCACTCTTGGCTGACAAATCCTCACTCTGACATTACTCCAGTGCAGAGCTGGAAGGAAATGGAGGTTGTTAAACCAGACACTCTTTCCTGGTCCAGTTTATGGAATATCAGAAGCAATTAAGACAATAAGGGCAGATAATTACATTTTAAATCAAGCGTGTCCAAAACAGGAAACTTTAAGACTTGTGGACTTCAACTTTCACAATTCCATAGGCAGCTGTGGGAGATGAAGTCCACACGTCTTAATGTTTCCACAGCAGGACACTCTTGTTTTAAAATGTAATTATCTGCCCTTATTGTCTTAATTGCTTCTGATATTCCATAAACTGGACCAGGAAAGAGTGTCTGGTTTAACAACCTCCATTTCCTTCCAGCTCTGCACTGGAGTAAGTTCGAGGTTCGAGGTTCATTTTATTTATATGCCGCCCTATTCCCAACGGGACTCAGGGCGGCACACAAACCCAAGGAGGGGAAGGGAAAACACAAGAACTACAAATACAAGGCATTTAAAAATAACCAACAGCCACACGAATCGAGAGGGGAAGGGAACTCACCGACCCCAGGCCTGCCGACACAGCCAGGTTTTAATGGCTTTTCGGAAGGCCTGGAGAGAGGTGAGGGTCCGAATCTCTGCGGGGAGCTCGTTCGGGGAGTTAGTCCAAAAGTCATCCGTTTTGAACCTGTAATTTGTCTTCATCTCAGATCTTCACATCCCCTGATATTCTGGAAGAATTAGGAAGATCTAACAGGAGGATCTAACCTAAGATGACATTTGGTTTAAAATTTAGTGCGGTTGAGTTGATAGGTGAAGACATTTTATGCCTGAAAACTGAGAGATTTGGGGATTTCCTAACTGACATCTGTTAAGGCAAGAAGAAATGTCATTTTGGAGTGTGAAATTTAAGGAAAAACAAGATTAGACCCACTAAAGGGCTTTCATTCTGAGAGAATGTCACCCAGAATCTCCTCTTATGAGAACAGTGACGTGGTCTCATTTCTTTTCTCTCTCGTTGTTCCCTCCTCTGCCTTCTTTTTCTGCAGAAGCTCTTTGGAAATCTAATCCTCGTGGCCGGATGAGGAATGCAATTTCTTAGCAATAAATACATGAGTGAAATCGTAAATCCGATGCGGCTTATAACTATATCCTTAAGGATGCCAATGCTTGACTACATTATTGGCGCCTTAAATATATTTAGCGACACCATCATTTTTTCATTATCTGAAGTCACAGGAATACTGGATCTAGGAGACCATATTCTGGAAGAATAAAGTTCTCACTTCTGGCCTTGGGATCTTCTCTCAGAGATGGAAGAGCCTTGGAGGTCTTCTAGTCTAAATCTCTGCTCAAGTAGGGAACCCAACACCATTTCAGACAAATGGTTATCCGATCCCTCCTGTGTTGGAGTAGCCACAACTTCTGGAGGCAAATCGTTCCACTGAATGTTCTGGTAGAAGACATGAAGCCAATTGGATGACTCTGGGCTGGTCTACCCAATGCAAAGAGGAAACATGCCAGCAGTTTGGGGAGTTGCGTCAAGCTGGCCATGCCCACCCAGTTGGTCACACCCATCCAGTTGGCCCCGCCCACCCGGTCGGCCACACCGACCCACTCCTCCAAGGTCAACCACAGCCCTGACGTGGCCCTCAATGAATTTGAGTTTGACACTCCTGTTCTAGAGTCACAGTGGCTTGAAGCTTTCCAGAAAGCAATGAAGTGAGGTCTTTGTCTCTATCATTGAAATTCTGCCAAATCAGCAGAAGGTTATTCTTTCTCAGCGGCGCATCAAATATGAATTTCCATTCTTTGCCCAATTCATCACTTGAACAATTAAATCAAGACAATTGTTTTAATGAGCTAATGGATAATAAAGAGCTGTAGACACACATTTATGAGCACTTACAGCCTGAAGACTTTGATAAAAGTCAGACTTGTCAATAATATATTAGGTCGTAAACATGCTCCACCAGGAGCAGCACAGAGAAGACTACTACGGTGGTAGGTTTAAGCTGCAGAGCACCTCCTTTGTCAGTGTGCAGTTTATGGTCTCGCAACCGCCTGCCAATCATGTGTACCTTTGATTGGCACAATGTGTCATTCAATCTGATGGACATTGAAAATTGCTTTGGAAAGCATAATGGAGAGCAAGAATTTTCTACTCCCAAGGTTGGTCATGGAGTATGGAACAGAGTAGCTTCTTCTACTGTGGGGACACACTTGCCTTGTTGATCTACAGGTCCCTAGTGCTATCATGCTTTAGACATCTTCTAAACCACTGTTTCTCAACCTTGGCAACTTGAAGATGTCCGGACTTCAACTCCCAGAATTCCCCAGCCAGCATTCGCTGGCTGGGGAATTCTGGGAGTTGAAGTCCGGACATCTTCAAGTTGCCAAGGTTGAGAAACACTGTTCTAAACCACTGTTTCTCAACCTTGGCCACTCTGAGACATGTGGACTTCAAGTCCGAAAATTCCACAGGTCTGAGAGTGGCTCAGGTTGAGAAACACTTCTCTAAGTCCTCTTTTCTGCTGTTGGCCTTCCAGAGAGATGCAATCCCTCTCCAACATCTGTCTTTTTGCTTTTTCAATTTTGCAAAGCCGTTATTGCAACAGTTGTAAGCTGCTTTGGGATGTTTTATCATGAGATGTGGCATACAGACATTTCTATATTGTGTGGTAAGCTATTTTCTACATACTTAAAGCAAACACTTCCTCACTGGTAATGATTTCATCGACCTTGTATGCCATTGGCTTCCTGGACACGCAAAGACTAACGGGAGTTTCTTGCCCCAAACTGTTCCTTGAGCTTTGGTGCTGCCTGGATCTCTTATCTATCTCATGGACCCTTCCTTGGCCAAGCCAACTGGCTTAAATGTTGATGAAGACGTTCTTCTTAGTTTAATGGATCCATCTCAGTGGCCATGGGAATATTGCAGAATGAGCAAGGGTGGTTTGAAAGGAAGATTGCAGTTTCCTTCAAATAAGGGAGGAAAAAAGACATCAGAACAAACAGGTATGATGATGAAGATGAAGAAGCATTGTTGAAGATCATGCGGGAGGCCCTGACTTTGAGAGTGAAGGAGAAACCCAATTAAACCATTCCAGGCATCATTCTCAGGACCTTTGCAACATCTTATGGATCAACCAGTCATAACTGTGGCCTTCTTTAGAAGAGAGGGACCCATTTATAATCTCTCTCTCTCTCCCTCTCGGATAGAACTGACAAGATAAATGCTTATCCCAAGGGAACACAGTGTGCTGGTAAAGCTTAGGGGAAGACATAAATCACGAGTTGTAGATCTCTAGCTTGCCACATTATTTATTTATTTAAAACGCAGAGGCTTCCTGACTCCCAGGGACACCAGAAGGGCTTGTTGGGGTGTTGACTGGGATGCACTGGAAGTATCCATGTTCTGCAGAGTCATGGACCACAGAAATTTCGGAAGTGTTCATTGTCCCTTCCATGCTAACAAAAGGGTCTCTATAAGCATCTCTTCCTACAGGTTTTCCCCATCATATCTGGAGGTTCCCGTCTCTGGCTTGCTTATTCCCAGTCCTTCAAAAAAACAGCCACCTGAAAACCTCAATGTCCAGACTCCAGGGGAGTTGAGCATCCTCTAAGACAGTGATGGCAAACACCGAGTGCTGAAAAGGGAGCCTGTGAAAGCTTTGCATTCACTTAAGCGCTTGTTGGGGCCGTAGTAACCCAGAAGAGGAGCTGCCCAGTGGGCATCCAGATGCTGGGAAATGAACTTCCATTTTCTGGGCATTTTTACCAGCCAGCTAGTCTCCCAGTTTCTGGCATGTGATGATCAGATGGGCAGCACGCAGATGGGCGGCAAAATGGAAGACCAGCTCTTCTGGTTTCTGGCACTGTCACCTGCACAAAGACCAGTCGATCATCGCATACGCATGTGTGCCAGAAACCTGGGAGAGGAACTGGCGCTGCCGTGCATGCTTGGTGACATGGTTCTGCGTGCCACTTTGGGCACGCGTGTCACAGGTCCGTCATCACTGCTCTAAAGCGGGTGTGACAAACCCAAGGCCCGTGGGCTGGATCCGCCTCACAGGGTGCTTAGATCCAGCCAGCACAGCTGCCCTGGAAACAGCGCAGTGCCTCTTCCAGCAAAAACAGACATCGGGAGGACTCCGTTTTCACTGGTAGAGGGTTGCAGGAGGTCATCCCAGCCGAAAATGGAGCTTGGGAGCCTGTTTTTTTCTGACAGAGTATTTGGGTCAACACAGGCACCCCCGACACGGGTAATGTCAAGCTGGCCATGCCCCCCTGCCCCACAAGGTCAAACATAACCCTGTTGCAGCCCTCAATGAAATTGAGTTTGACACCCTTGTTCTAAGGCAGGGGTGTCAGACTTGATTTCATTGAGAGCCCCATCAGGGTTGTGTTTGACCTTATGGGGCCAGAGTGGGTGTGGCTGGGTTGGGCATGGCCAGCTCAACATCACTCGTGTCAGGGGCGCCTGTAGTGGTCTGAGTGCTCTGCCAGAGGAAACGGGCTCCCGAGCTCCAATTTTGGCTGGGACAGCCTCCTGCAACCCTCTACCAGCGAAAAAGGAGCTTGGGAGGGCTTCACACAGCCCACCTGAGCTCTGTTTTCACTGGCAGAAGCACCATGGACCAGCCTATCACTGTTTCCAGAACTAAGTAGGCCAGAACTAAGCATCCTGTGGGCCAGATCCACTCCCCCTAGCCTTGAGTTAGACACCCCTGTTCTAAGGTATGAAAGGCAGGTCATTAAAACATCTGGCTAGAGGAGATGATGCCTCTTCTGGCTTAGAAACAGGGATTTCATTGCAATGCCATCCTTGCAATTTAGGCCTTCACAAAAGAACGGTCGGATGGTTATATACAGGTACATTTGTCAGCTGGGAGACATGCACACCAATTACATTTTCAGATTTTGGCAGCTTGAACCCATTTTTTCCCCTCCTCCTTTCTCTCGCCCTTCCCCTTCCAAACAAAAGTTTTAGAAATGAAAAATGTACAGCCCTAGAATTCTCATTAATCTGGATTCAGAGATAGGGAGATGACAACGGCTTAATTTTAGGCTCTTCGTTTTAAATTCAAAACTATTTAATGCCTTTTCCCTATAATCTTGCCGATATTGAGAAGCACTCGCCCAATTTCTGGGTCTTTCAGTTTTGATAAAACTCCTGCATTTGCCTAACCTATACATGGTCGCATTTAAAAAAATTGCTCTTTTCCTCTAAACTTCACTAACTGCTGGGCCTGCATCGACTCACAGGCATTTTCGTATAATGGGAAATTTATTTTTGACAGACCTTAAAAGGAAACAAATTGATCCTTGATGTCAAAAGCAGTGTATTAATCTTTGTGGTGTCACAAGTATTTTGTTATTTTAACTCTGCGCTGAATGACTTCTTTATCCATCTGAAATTCTGCTTCCTTCTCTGAGGTTGTCAGAAAAAAAGAAAATTCAGCTTTAGCTGCTGGAGTTTTTTGGGGGGAATAATGAGTAGAGACGAAAGACAAACTTCTGGTCTTGGACTAACGAAGCAGGATAAAACTACCACAGTTTATTCCGTCACTGTCAGACAGAGCAAGAGTCTATCAAAGAAGATAGAAGTTCACCAGAGGTTTATAGGGTCACACCCAAGAGTGCATCTAGACAATCAAAGATGCTGTTTTGGATCAACCAGATGCCCACAAGGAGTCAAAAAATAGGAGAACTCCCAGAATTCCTGAGCCAGGCCAAGGAAGGACTCTGGACTACCTAAGCAATACTGGTGTATATCCAGTGGTGGATTAAGACTCACTGGTGCCCTAAACACTGACAAATCTTGGTTCCCCCCTCCTTTGTTCAAAATCTGGCAACCAACAGTTACAACAGACTGCACATCACAAGCTTCTTGAGAGGCGATCAAGAACACGAGAAGCCCAGGGCCTTCATAAAAAGGATTGGAGTCTCTAACTAAGGAGTGAGCAATGACCCCAGCTGCAGATCCATAAGATAGAGATTGGAGTTGGGCGTGTGTCAGAGGTGGGCTTTAGCAAATTCTGACCAGTTCCGGTAGCAGAAATTCTGACCAGTTCTGGAGAACCAGTAAATACCACCTCTGGCTGGCCCCGGCCACATCCATTCTCTGCCTCCCAAGTCCCAGCTGATTGGGAGGAAATGGGGATTTTACATAATCCTTCCCCTGGAGTCGGGAAGGAATAGAGATTTTGCAGTATCCTTCCCCTACAGTGGAGAGGGAATGGAGATTTTGCAATATCCTTCCCCTGGAGTTGGGTGGGAATGGAAATTTTGCAGTATCCTTCCCCTGCCATGCCCACCAAGCCACGTCCACCAAGCTATGCCACGCCCACAGAACCAGTAGTAAAAAAAATTGAATTCCACCACTGGTGTGTGTGCTTATTTCTGAATCTCCTTCAAAGATGGACAAGTAGCAAGATTAGAAATAGTCCCTACCTCTCTCCCAATATACAACAAGCAGGGATGACTATTGCAAGTGAAATATTATTGCATCTGACAGCAATTCTTTACAGTGGGGACAGAATCTTTGCCATTCTCAACTGGGAACCCCAAGTACGAATCCATGTTTTCCCACCTACCCCCATCCCGTGGTTGCGCCCCATAAGAGGAAAAAGCCAAAAACTTGTGACATCCGTTTCCATTAATATAGTCCTCAGTTTGAGAGTGATGCTATTAAGTTATCTGTGCAAACAGTGTTCCTTGCCTTACGCACACCTGTGTTTTTACATAAACTGCATATGTATCCTCGGGCAAAATGAGTCTATTTTTATTTCTTTCACTCTAAACAGGGAAGGAGATGAGGAGAGATCTTTCCCCCCCTTCCTGTTTACTCCCGGATAGCATCTTCAGCTATTAAGCAGCTTGCCTTCCTGTCATTGCTTCCCGGAACGACAGAATTGCAAAATGCAGAAATCCAGGAATGTAGGCAGAAGCTTCTTTGGTTGGGTATCAAGATGGTGGCCATCAGAATGTGATGAAAACTGGGAGCGTGCACAAAAAGGGGGTGAGGCTTTCATCATACAGGCATGAGTGCCCCACTTGACTTTTTCCATCCCCCTTCCCCCCTGGATGTCCAGGTGTAGTCCAGGTACTACTCTGTTTCAGGATGATGAAGGCATCAAGGCTGGAAGTGTGGTGTAAAGTGGTCTGAATTCCCAGGAGGGAGGGGATGCATTCCAGAGGACTAAGAGACAATAGAGTTTAGATTGTTTGGTTGAGAGAAAGAGAGTTCAGAAGGCTCCCTCCCTAGCAGTTCTCAGAGTGTAGCAGTTTTCATTTTCATGAGGCATGCAGGTGCTTTAGTCTGGCAAGATTCTGTCTGTAGGCGAGGAGCAATAAAGGAAATTACTTAGAAGATGCTCAACTTACTTCTTTCTTGGTTTCAGAGTCTGTCTAGAGTGCAAAGTAGCTAGAGCCATGTCTGTCAACTCATAACGCATTTGCATGACTGTAATCAAGTTGTCATGGTGACGAAAGGGGGGGAAGATACATTCGCTGGCTGGGGAATTCTGGGAGTTGAAGTCCGGACATCTTCAAGTTGCCAAGGTTGAGAAACCCTGCCCTATAATTTCCAGTTTTGGGGGAAGCTGATCATTTTTCGATTTCCAAAATTGTATTTGCAACTAAGGCGAAAGATCAAGAAAAGAGATTTCGTGGGGAATATTCCGACGATGATAAATATCTACAGCGGTAAGAGCCATTGTGCTCTTCCCTTTGTCCGGTGAGATAACTCGCCGCTCTCTCGTTTGGGGCCCTTTTCAATTAAGAAGCCTGTATCCTGCGTTTCTGTATCGCCCTCCATTTCTTAAACTTGTTTTTATTAAATTGCCATCTTTTCATAAACCTCCGGGATCCAATGAGGTTCACAGCAGGAGAAGGGGAAAAAATAGATTTAAACTCTTTGGTGAAAATAATTAAAAGAGGGGAAAAGAAAGAGTAACGAGGGGGAAGATGCTTTTTTTTATACATAGAGGGTTGAAGTCTTCTCTTCAGCTCTCTGCCATTCCTAAGCTTATCCCATCATTTTTTTATAATATGCCAGATTTGCTTTAGCAAACTTGTCAGCAGGAAGAATAGGCGAAGGTTCTCGCTGGGTCAGAATATAGAGGAAATAAAGTAGATATGTATAGCAATAGCAATAGCAGTTAGACTTATATACCGCTTCATAGGGCTTTCAGCCCTCTCTAAATGGTTTACAGAGTCAGCATATCGTCCCCAACAACAATCCGGGTCCTCATTTCACCCACCTCGGAAGGATGGAAGGCTGAGTCAACCCTGAGCCGGTGAGATTTGAACAGCCGAACTGCAGATAACAGTCAGCTGAAGTGGCTGCAGTACAGCACTCTAGCAATAGCAATAGCAATAGCAGTTAAGACTTATATACCGCTTCATAGGGCTTTCAGCCCTCTCTAAGCGGTTTCATGCCTAAGGTTGGGCTAGAACTCACAGTCTCCTGTCTCCTTGGACCAAAGTCATCTAACTGCCTTTCGTGGCTAAGGAAGGACTCGAAATTCTCCATCTCCTGGTTTCTAGCCTCGTTCCTTAACCACTGGACCAAACTGCCAATCGAAGCCTGGCCCACTTTTAAAAGGTGCAATGCCACCTTGCCATCCCTTTAGCCCTGCCTCGTGGACATCCCTGATCTTCTGCAACAGCGGTTGATAAAAGCAGAAAAAGATCAGATGTGAAGTTCAGCGAACCGCTGAAGATAATCTGTACTGAACGGGTGATATTGACCCTTAGACACGTAGATTAGAGCCAAAAAGCTCTGTCTGTCTGTCTGTCCGTCTGTCCGTCCGTCTGTGTGTGTGTGTGTGTGAGAGAGAGAGAGAGAGAGAGAGAGAGAGAGAGAGAGAGAGAGAGAGAGAGAGGGAGAGAGAGAGAGAGAGAGAGAGAGAGAGAGAGAGAGAGAGAATGAATAGCTGGCAGCAAACGTGCCCAGATGTTAGCCGGATCCACATCTTGCTGTTTTTCTCCCTGCTGCACACAGCTTTTAATCTAGGTGGTGGCTGGGGCTCTTCTGACATAAACTCAGTCTTGCTATAATGGAGCATCTTATCTTCTCTGTAAACGAGTTTGCATCTTTAATGGAATCAGAGGAATAATTGACAGTGTCATCCCATTAGGATCGAGAGGCAAAGCTTCATTTCCTTCCTGCTTCCTCTCATCTACCCCCCCTCCCCCCGCCTCCTTCAACCTTAACTTTATTTTGATGCTCTCTGCTTAGGCCAGTGTTTCTCAACCTTTGCAACTTGAAGATGTCCGGACTTCAACTCCCAGAATTCCCCAGCCAGCGAATGCTGGCTGGGGAATTCTGGGAGTTGAAGTCCCGGACATCTTCAAGTTGCCAAGGTTGAGAAACACTGGCTTAGGGTTTATAGGGAGCAATTAAAAAAAAATATATATCCAAAATGCTTAAAGGCTTTGCCATACCTTTTTCATTTTAGGCTTTTGGAAATCTGATCGAGCCAGGAACCATGAAAGGACAGAGTTGAGTAGGGTTGCAAACTTTTAACTAATCGGTGCAATGGAATTAGAATAGAATGAATGAGCTGGAAGGGAACCTTGGAGGTCTTCTAATCCAGCCCCCTGCTCAAGCAGGAGAACCTATAGTATTTATAGCAGTAGACTTATATACCGCTTCATAGGCCTTTCAGGCCTCTCTAAGCGGTTTTACAGAGAGTCAGCATATTGCCCCCAACAATCTGGGTCCTCATTTTACCCACCTCGGAAGGATGGAAGGCTGAGTCAACCCTGAGCCGGTGAGATTTGAACCGCTGACCTGCTGATCTAGCAGTAGCCTGCAGTGCTGCATTTAACCACTGCGCCACCTTGGCTCTTGTCAGATACACGACTGTGCAGACTCTTCTTAAAAACACCGCCCACGATTTCTGGAGGCAAGCTGCTCCGCTGGTTAATTGTCCTCACTGTTTGGAAGTTCCTCCTCAATTCCAGGTTGCATCTCCCTCTTGTTTAGTTTCCATCCATCGTTTCTTGCCTTGCCTTCTGGTGCTTTGGAGACTAGCTTAACCCCCTCTTCTTTGGGGCAGCTCCTCAAGTACTGGAATGCTGCTCTCATATCACCCCTAATTCTTATTTTATTTAGACTAGCCAAACCCACAATCTACAGCCGTTCTTCCTATTGGTGGGCAAGGATAATTGACGCGCAAAATATAGCCTCTCATTATCAAGACAACCCCTCCCTTCTCGAGGTGCCCACCGTTTTTCCAACAGAAGGGGCTCTGTCGACTCTTGGGCCCGGCGAGCTCAAGTAGTACTCAGCCTAGAATCATGGATCCCGTTGATTTGGGATGCATGCGACTCTACAGCGAAGGGATTGGCGATGCCGTGCCGACGCTAAAGACTTAATTTAGAATTTAGAATTCTTCCTATGTTTTAGTCTCCAGGCCTTTGATCATCTTAGATCAACAGAGAATTGTTAAACCCCTTTTTGACCAGATCTCAACTGAGCTGTGATGAACACCTACAATGGTAGAGTTATTGTTGTTGTGACAGTCATTGTCAATCTGCCTTGAGTATCCACACGTTGTTTCATTTGCAAGGAAAACATCTGTCGGAGGAGAGTCCCCATCAGGGGGCATCTGTAGGTGGATTGCAAAGTTAAGATTGTGGTTATAACCAGCCTGATTTAGATCTGGAACTCTTTTATTACGCCTCCTTCCCCCCCCCCTTTTTTTTTGAACCTCCCTCCCTGAAGTTATTGGGAATCTAATCTGGAGGAAGAAGAGAAATAAATAATTGTGGCGACTTCTAATTAAATCATCAGATATGCTGCATGAATAGTGTTTATTTGATGGGCCTGGGGTAAATATCGCTCTGTCAACATTAGTATTTACTGGTTTCTCTAGGTCATCATTTTTTGAGTAATGGTTTTGTTCCAAACACACATACATACACACTCCTTAAACGAGAAACTTTTCTGTTGCGAAAATACTGTCTTTATTACTCAGAATGGCTCTTGGGCTCACATGGACCTCAGAAAAGAAGCAAGGAAATGAGGCAGGCTAGAAGTTGGAAATTGGGCTGGCAGCCACTTTGGAAATTTTGGAACTGCAATCTCAGGTTGTTGGAGAGGAGTTCAAATGGGGCGTTGGAGAACTGAATATATTCTGCCAGGCGGCCCTTCTGAAGGACTACTTCTCTGTGATCTGATCGGAGCTGAACTATAATCAAATAGCCATTTTAAGAGGGTGCAGTAGCTCAGTGGTTAAAGATGCTGAACAGGTCAGCTGGAAAGTTCACAGATTGGGTTTCGAGACCCCAAGCATCATGTGAAGGGGTGAATGCCTGTTACTTGCCTCAGCTCCTGCCCACCTAGCAGATCGAAAGCATGAAAATAGACAAGGGCAAGGGGAAAACTAGACAAAGACAACACTTTAAAAACAAAACCGCAACATTCACAATTTCCGTGGAACTGGAGGTTTCGCCCCCCCCCCCCCCGGCCTGCTGGAGCAGCCAGGACTTGGTGGCTTTGCGGAAGGCCGGGAGGGTAGTGAGGGTCCGGATCTCGACTTTGGTGGCCTGGTTTTCTCTTGCCACTTTCTACTGATTTTCAAAATCTTTTATTCCAGTTTAGAACGCAAGAAATGGTAGAAGCCACGAGACCAATCCTTTCCGCCCGCACCTCCTTTCTCTCCTCCTCCTCTTCTTCCTTCCTTAATTTAGTTTTTCAGCTCTAGAATGGATAGTTTGAGAAGTCTGTTGTTTGAGAGATGTTCCTTCAAAGGGCCACATGCATTGCTGGATTGCATAAGTAGGCCTGGGGCTTTAGCCATCAGACAGAAGCGGGTGATTTATTAATGTTTCCCAGCATTGACTCTATGGCGATTGGAGCTGGTTAAAGAGGCACAAGAAGGGGACTGTCAAAACAATAATAATGTTTACAGTTCTTTTCCATAAAACCCTCTAATTGACAAGATTATAGCCTGCTTCTTATCATCCTGGGGAGGAATTAAAGATTCTTTCCATCCCAAGAAGTAATTACATCATTATGCGTGGTCTCAGGTACCACCAATACAGCTATCAGGGACTCTAATAGAAAATTAGCAAACAGTGGTGCCAGGTTTTGGAGTCTTCATGTTTTGGACTTTAATATCTTTGCTTCTAATGTTTTTATTTGGACATGGATGGGCCTTTCTCTCTCAATTGGGAGCTGCCCAGAACTTGGTACAAGACAATTATTAAATAAATAATTGCTTTAGGTGAAGTAAGCCTCGGAAATACATGCATTTCAAATGCTGCGTCTCTGTAAGATTGAACCTTCCCCAGTGAGATGTCAGTCAAATTTCAACCCTTCTTGGCTCTGACGTGAAGGGAAAGGACGATGCCATACGTAAAGCAAGACTTCTATTTTGAGATATTGTTTCCCCAAGAATGATTCCAGGACCACAACGGAGTGTACCAAGGGCGCATGTGTCTGCCCACACTCTTGCACGCATACCTTTGAGTGAGGTCCAGTGGTGGGTTACGGCCAGTATGGTGCGGTATAGCTGTAACGATAGTAGTCGGGAGCAGCGGCGTTTGGCCCACCCAAATGTGTGGCAGCTACACAACCTCCAATGAGCATCGGGGTGTCACAGGGGTGGTGGAGTGTGCATGCGTGCACAGCGCACGTCCGGCACGTGCACGAACCAACCACGAGCAGCGTACTAGTAGTGATGGTAGGAGCAACCCACGGTGAAGACCGGCAAGCCAGCGATGCTTCCCCTGTAAGTACCTGTCTTTATCACTGGGTGTGGTGTGCTCTGTGTTGTGTTCCTCCTTGAGATAGTGAAGTGCCAGCAATTCAGGTGTTGCTTTCCGTGTCTCTCCTTTGTGCAGGTTTTTGGAGCAAGATGGTGAAGCGGTGGTGCAGAAGACGCAAAAAAGGAGAGTAATTTTCCTTTTCTATTATTTTGTGTGCTGGCTTCATCCCAATGCAGTGCATGCAATTAAAGTCGTGCTTTCTGTGTCTCTTCTTTGTGCAGCCCATTCATTGGAGTCCGTGATACTGAAGACTGGCAAGAACAGGCATCTTCCATCTGTAAGTAGCTCTTTTATTGTTTTCGTACTTATTTTAATCTTTTTTTTTAAAGTCTTTTTTAAAAAAAAAATTTAAATTTTTATTTTATCAATTTCATATATACATTCACAATTATATGATCTCATAACTGTTATTAATAATATGTATTTATAACAATTTTTTCCCTACAGTTGACAATATACTTGAAGATTGCTTTCTTACCATCCCATAGATCCATCTTATCTTACAACGGTCCTACTTCTTCTTCCCTCCCTCCCTCTTTCCTTCCCTTGTTTCTTCTCTCCTGCTCTCCTTCCTTCCCTCCTTCCTTCCCTCCCTCCTTCCCCCTTCCCTCCTTCTCTCCTTCCCTCCTTCCTTTCCTCCTTTCTTCTCTCCTTCTCTCCTTCCTTTCCCCCTTCCTTTCCTCCTTCCTTCCCCCCTTCCTTCTCTCCTACATTCCCTCCTTCCTTCCCTCCTTTCTTCTCTCCTTCCTTCCCTCCCTCCTTCCTACCCCCTTTTTCTCTTTCTTCTCTCCTTCCTTCCTTCCTTCCTTCCTCCTCTCCTTTCCCTTCTCTCCTTCCCCTTCCTCCCCTTTACCCTTCCCCTCTTCTTCCCATTCCTCCCCTCTTTCCTACTCTTACATTCCCTCCCATTCTTCCTCTGCCTTTCCCTTTCTCCTATTCCTCTCCTTTCTCCTCTCTATTTTAATCTTATTGTAGTTCATCCATTGGGGGAAAGAATTCAGTGACATCGTCTTGGCCACTCCCATCCGGTCACATGGGCGGCAAGCCACTCCCATCCGGTCACATGGGCGGCAAGCCACTCCCATCTGGTCACATGAGCAGCAAGCCACTCCCAGCCAGTCACATGGGTGGCAAGCCACTCCCATCCGGTCACATGAGCAGCAAGCCACTCCCAGCCGGTCACATGGGTGGCAAGCCACTCCCACCAAGGTGGCCACTCCCACAGAGTAGGTTCGAACAATTTTTGAAACCCACCCCTGAACCCACCACTGCTGAGGTCGTGTGGCAGAAGAGGAAGCTTTCGCAACAGGGAATCGAAGCAAGAAATCTCACTGATAGCCACAACATGCTGGGACCATGAAAAGGCTTCATAATCCCACACGATTCTTTGTCCAGGGTGATTTTCTCCAGCTGCCAGAAAGACAAAACTGGAAAAGACCAACCCCGGTGAAGTGAAAAAAAAGAAACCTGCGGGAAAATGTCTTTTTTTAAAAAGTGTGTCTTAAGTCCAAGAAGTTTCGAATCAAGAACTTCCTTTGGGTATGCGGCATATACAAACTAGAAATAACAAATGGAAAAATGAAATGACAAAGTCGGTATGCTTTTCTTTCTGAAAGGGCGGAAAATGATTTTGTTTGTTAGGAAAAAATTAAATTCGAGATGGAGGTATGGTAAGAAAATGTGGGGCCAAAGTTGGAAATGATAATTGATTGATTGATTTATTACATTTATATGCCGCCCTTTTCCCCGAAGGGGACTCAGGGCGGCTCACAATTCAATCAGGGAAGGAGATGCAAACAGGGGGATAAAAAAGACGAGACATAACAATACAAAATTTAAAAACACACAACAACCACACCATTCGAGAAGGGGGGCAAAAACTCTTTAGCCCCAGGCCTGTCGGAACAGCCAGGTTTTAAGGGCTTTGCGGAAGGCCTGGAGGGTGGTGAGGGTTCGAATCTCCACGGGGAGCTCGTTCCAGAGGGTCGGAGCAGCCACAGAGAAGGCTCTCCTCCGGGTAGTCACCAGTCGGCATTGGCCGGCTGATGGAATTCGGAGGAGGCCTAATCTGTGGGATCTAAAATGAATGTGATGTAAAATTAATTATGCATAAGAGAGAATGTAAAAAAGTGGGGGGAATCCCCAGACAACAAGTTGTTTGTAAAGAGGTTTTAAAATTTGTAACAAAAAAACCCTTTATACACAAAACAAGAGAACTTCCTTTGGAGTTAGGGTGGAGTAAGATTTGACCTTCTGAGAAACTCGATCTGCTGGGGTGTGGCTCCAGGCAAGTCATCAGCATTATCTCCAGAGCAATATTTCTCAACCTTAACAACCTCCTCAATCTTGACTTGAAGATTGTGGATGTCAGCTTCCAGAATTCCCAGTCAGCAAGCAAGCCAACAATGTGAAACATTGATCTAGAGAGTTGGATGCTTGACCATTTCATCTGGTTTTGGTGGGGCTTCCTGTGATTTGCAAGTCTCTTTATTGGACAAGAGATCCAGGGCAGGAGTCTGTTCTCATTGGCCAATTCTTCAGCTCCTCTGGGATGAATGCCAAACCCCTTTGGGCTTGGCCTTACACAATGTGCTTCCATCTGAAGACCAAATTAAGGCTTTGAAGATGCTAATTTGGTTCCTTCTTCCAATTTTTGCTGTTTCCTGTGCCAATTAAATTGACAATGCAATTCTTCTTCTTCTTCTTCTTCTTTGTCCAATGAAGCCTTGGCCATCATAACTGAACTCCAAATACTGAATTCAGTGTTGACACTGATTTGTAAATGATCTGTTTCATGGCACCAAATGATTATAAGCCACCAATCATTTCACATTCTGAGCCAAACTTTGGATGTGAAATGTCTGTCTGGGCCCCAAACTCTTCCCTTTGTTCACTTGATGTTATCTTTCTTTCTGTTCATTCCTCCAGAGTGAAATGGGAATTACGGTACCTGCACATTTCCCTCCTTGGCTGTAGCCGACAGAACCAAGTTTTTCCATTTTCATTCCGCACAATCAAATTAATTTGGAGTCTCGATGGCTGACAGCTTAAAGCATTTCCCTGTGCAACTGTCTGTCAACATCTGCCTTGTTATTGTCAGGGGAAGACAAGCAAAAATGGATGTGCAGCAAAATGTGGACTCTGGGCCCGGGGCAGCTAAAGAGCAGAGAAAGTGGAATTTCATTGCCTAGATGAATATTGCATTCATTCCTTGGCTCTCATTGTTCTAATGTTCTCCCACCATGGCAGCAAAACTAAAACTCCTTTTGGAATCCCAAATCTACGACTCTGCAAATATTTGTTATTTTTAGCTCTTATTGAAAAGATGAGGAGGTTAGGAATTATAAAAGGAAACGATGAAAAAAAATATTAGATGCTTAATTCTACACATAATCACGGCAGCGGGAATTACATTCACACAAAACTGGAAAAATAACTACACACCAACAGAAGAAAATGTAATAAAAAAAAATATTGGAATGTGCAGAGATGGATAGGCTCACGAAAGAATTAAAAGAGTAAGGAGACCCTGAATATTACACCAAATGGGATTTATTGTATAATTGGCTAGAGGAAAGTGGGGAGGGGGAGGGAGGAGTGGGGTGGGGAGCAGGAAAGCAAAAAGAAAATCAACAAATTAAAAAACAACCACAGAAAATGATTAATAGAAATACGAAATAGACTGCAGCAAATAAATAATAGGAAATAGCAATAGCAATAGCAATAGCAGTTAGACTTATATACCGCTTCATAGGGCTTTCAGCCCTCTCTAAGCGGTTTACAGAGTCAGCATGTCGCCCCCAACAACAATCCGGGTCCTCATTTCACCCACCTCGGAAGGACGGAAGGCTGAGTCAACCTTGAGCCGGTGAGATTAGAACCGCCGAACTGCAGATAGCAGTCAGCTGAAGTGGCCTGCAGTACTGCACCCTAACCACTGCGCCACCTCGGCACAAAACGACTCAAATGTAATAAATAACGACTCAAATTTATTACATTTGAGAATATATAGAATGTTATATATAGAATGAAGAAAAAAGATGTATGAAATAATATAAATGCACATATGTATAAAGTTATAGTTATACAAGACTTATATGTACAGATAAAAGAATCGCAACAGATATGTAAAAGAGGTGTCATGTGTTGCAAAGATGTGAAGTTTGCATAAACAAAAAATAATTAAAAAAAGAAAGGATCAGGAGGTGTGTCATATCCATGGATGTTCACCATGGTAACTTCTCCTATTAGGAACCATGGTTGATCAAGCAAAACTAGCAGAACCATTGCCTCACAGAATACTTCTGCAAATACCCTAGCATATGACTTCAGGGAAAAGCCTCAGGTGCCTCCTGAAATTCATCTTGGTTCATCAAGTCTTGGGGCAGATTGACCCCAACCCAAAAAGCCCTCCTGAAGTGATCTGACTATGAGAAAGGACTCTTAGAAATGTCCTCCACGGATGGAAGGGAGAGAAAGAGAAGGAGAGATAGTAGGGAAGGAAGAGGAAGAGTGGAGGAAAGGTAAGGGAAGAAGAAAGAGATAAGGAAAGGTGGGTGGAAGGGAGAGTAAGAGAAGGAGAGGAGGGAGGAAGGGAGAAAAAAGAGAAGGAGAGAGCGTAGGAAGGGGAAGAGAGAGGGTAAGAGTAGGAGAGAGGTAAGGGAAGAAAGAAGGGGAAGGAGAGGAGGTAGGAAGGAAGTAGGGAAGGAAGGGAGAGAGAAAAGAAAAGAAAGAGAAAATAAGGTGGTGTCACAATAGATGCTTGGGATGGTAAATAATACAACCCAAACTGTACTCTATAATCTCTTAAAGGGAATAACAATAGTATAAGATTGGCAAAGAAAAAGAATAACCATGCGAATGTTTACCTGGAATTGTATGTATATGTAGCACATTATTGATAAACAATATTTGGTTATAAATAGCTAACTATAGAAAGGGAAAACACTAACTGCAAAGAAACCGATACGGAACTGCTGTATGATTCATGATGGAAATCCTTGTTCCTATGTTGTCTTAAGTCATGTGTTTGTTCTTGTTGATGCGTTTATGTGTGTAAAATAAAAACTTAAATATAAGAAATGTCCTCCACCTTCAGAAAGGACTCTTCCAAGACCAGGTCTAGTCTGCAAAATTTGGTATGTATCAGGGCCCTGATTATTTCATGGCCATGAAAGGTGGCCATGAACTCCCTGTGGTGCCCCTGACTCAGGCCATTTGGTGCCAAGTTCAGATATCTGAAATTCCACCACCAACCCAGTGATGGAATCAAACAGCTGAAGCTAAATTTGTTGCAACAACAAACTCAACTCTTCCCAAGAACTGTGGATCTGGTGACTAAGTATCAGGGATCATTACTGGGAGGGGACAGGCAGGATTGATCTCAATCATTGAACCTCTCAACACCAAGGAAAGCCTGTCCTTTTCACGCCACCATGAGACAATAGAATGATTGGCATTATATGCTGGAGATAATGGACTGACATTAAAATACCCAAAGATGGCTTATTAATTATGCAGTCATTCGCTCGCGCATTCTAAGATCTTGACATTAAAACGAATTTTCTTCACCTCCTCTATATCTCAACAGGACTAGAATCTATCATCCACACTCTCCTTTTGCAGCAAAAGTTGCATGCAAGGAGATCCAAATAGCTATGAAATGGAGGTGGCATTCAGCCAGTTCTGACAAATTCGGGAGAAACAGTAGCGGAAATTTTGAGAGCGGGGAGGGAATGGGGATTTTGCAGGATCCTTCCCCTGCCACGCCCACGAGCCACGCCCACAGAACCGGTAGTAAAAAAAAATTGAATCTCACCACTGCTATGAAAGTATTGCATACTGAGCCGTGGTGGCGCAGTGGTTAGAGTGCAGTACTGCAGGCTACTTCTGCTGATTGCCGGCTGACTGCAATTTGGCAGTTCGAATCTCATCAGGCTCCAGGTTGACTCAGCTTTCCCTCCTTCCGAGGTTGGTCAAATGAGGAGCCAGATTGTTGGGGGGACAAGAGGCTGACTCTGTAAACTGCTTAGAGAGAGCTGTAAAACATTGTGAAGCAGTATATAAGTGTAAGGGCTATTACCTTTGCTAAGGTCCAAATGGCAAGTCAGGATTTGGCCTTCTTTGGCTGGAGACCAAGGATCTGGAGACCTACAGAGTAAAGATCACAACACCTGAAAGGATAACTGATCCCAGACTTCTAATCCTTTCCATTTTGTCACAATCCTCCCCACTGATTTTTCTCAGACTACCAACACAAAGCTTCAGGAAGACTATTAATTACACATTGATCTGGTGTGCAAAAACGGGGAAGGGGTGCTTGCAACTTCCATCTGCCTTTGCTCAACCATAACCCATTTTATTCAGCAAATAAAAGGATGGAAGTGGGGGCCCCGTGCAACCCCCATCTGCAAATCCAGAGGTTCTTAGGAATAACTTCGCAAAATTCAACGTGGCTTGGTTTTTCTTGCCTCTCATCTCATTTTTCTGTTGGTTTTAGAATATTTTTAGAAAGCCCACGTAAATGTTTCTCATTTCATTCTGTCGCCTCTTTGAAAATAAATGGTTCTTTGCATGCTTTTGTACAACTTTCCTCTAATGTATATTTTTTGCAAGCAGCACGCCTTTAATATGCTTTAGGTGTAATTGTGCCCAAGAGCACGCTTTTTTGGGGGGGGGGGATATATGTATTTTATCCACAAACATTCCCTTGCGTACATAATTTGTACCCATTAAGGAAAGGACAGATGGAAAGAATTGTGAAATTATATGGAAATGTATACCTAACAAATTTGTTCTGTGTTTGCACTTCTGAAAACGATCAGGTTCTATATATAGAGATGTCACTTTGTTGAATTAGAGAGACTCATAGGGCTCTCCATGGACTCAACTCTGTTAAATTACCTGGAGTTCCATCGTAACTTGAGATTTATGTGCTGCAGCTCCAAGAATTCCTCCAGTGCAATCGTCACAAGCCACTAAATTCCAATAGGTTCAGCGCTGGGAAGTATTATTTTCCCCACTTTGAAAGTAAGGGAAGCCGTAGATGCAGAGAACTTTATCCCCTGAGATCACACAGGTGAGCCAAGTCCAGAACTGAAATTATAATAAAGTCCACTCCAGCCTTATTTGCAAGTGACTTTGAAGTCTTTATCCCCTGTTGCTTTGGCTTTAACAAGGAATCTGCATGTCTGTGGCCGAACCTTTCAGGGCTTCCTTCTGGATTTATCTGATGTTCCAGTTTCAGACTCTGGCATTCCTCTCATCTCCTTAATCTTCTAGCTTTCTGAAGATGTAACTTATTCCATCAAACTGGATGGATGGAAGGGAGGGAGGGAGGTATTCTGACCCAGGCTTCCCAAGAGCATGAAGCAGACTCCTTGTCCCGACAAAAATAAATAAATTATTTCCTGTAAATTCTTCTCATTCACATCCAGCAATGTCTTTCAAGTGAGGATTTAGAGTCACAGACCTTATCTGGCTTGGAGAGCTGCAGAACTTGGCAAGGAGTCTCAGAGAGTCACGAACCAATGAAGCGAACTAATTGTCTCCTGCAAACTCCACTCCCCTTTCGTTCCTCTTTTGTTTCCTCTGGGAGGGGCCATTCACCATCCACCTGTGGCCTTACTCCCAAGTCGACCCCTGTTCTTTAGCTGTTCCCTTCGTCTGGCAACTCTGCGCATGCGCACCCTGGGAACAGGCTCCAGCTGTTCTTCTGCCTCACTGATGTCTACTCCAAAGGCAGCTGATAACTGTCAGGCGGCCCTGGCCCTCTCTCTGCCTCTGACACAGAGCCCTCATTAGAGCCTTCCCCGGACTCCAGGACTGGCCCATCTTCCTCCCCAACCTCCTCACTGTCCGAATCTGCTGCCAGCTCTGCTGGCCGCTGGAGGGCCACAACAGGAGGGTGGGAGGAAGGAAAGAAGAAAGGAAGGAATAAAAGAAGGAACAAAAGAAAGGAAGGGGAGGAGGGAGGGAAGGAGGAAGGAAGGAAAAGAAGGAAGGGAGGATAGAGAGAGAGACAGAGAGAAAAAGAAAGAAACAAGAAAGAAACAAGGAAGAAAGAAAAAGAAAGAAAGAAAGAAAAAGAAAGAAAGAAAGGAAGGAAGAAAGGAAGAAAGAAAGATTATCCCATCTCTATTTTAATGGGGCCCGTGCCTCATTCTGCGGAAATGGATCAACTACATTGCAATAAAATTAATGTAGATTCCCAACAGGGAGCCAGTACGGATTTCCCCCCCAATAGGAAAGTAACTTTTGATGTTCTGGTTGCCACAAGCAACTACTGCAAATAGAGCTTCCCAGCTGGGCTCAGCCTGAAAAATGCCAACTTGGCTACCCCTGAAGAGGGTCCCCATGACAATTCCTGGTCCTGCTTTTATGAGGTTGCTTTCCTCTACTGGCTCACACGGTGCCTGCTGTTGAAATGGCTGAACTAACCCCAGCTATTTGCATTGCAAAATGCCAAGTGCACCTGACCAAAGCAGGAAAGGTTGACACTCAAGCCTTGGATTTGCAAATTAGCCCAGGCAAATTCTGCATCAAAACGGAGCCTTCATTGATTTGTTCACTTAAACCGATCATCCCCAAATCCGCTCGGCTGTTGTTGCCCATTATGGGTGCTGACCTCACCTAATGCGAGCCCGTTTGGAGGCATTGTTCATAAAAACAATTGGCCGTTGGTAATGAAAAAGCCTGCATAATTAATGGATGGTTTCAAACAGAAAAACACAGTGTCAATATTAGAGCCCCATTGACACTTCATTGGGGCAGCGGGAAGTGATTCGTTTTCACGATTCTTCAGACCACATGGCAGGAAGTAAGAGTTTAAATCAGATGCAATGAAATTTTTGGTAGATCCCTCCCCCCCCCCCCCCCCGCTTCTTCTATTGATTGGACCTAAGTTTTCGGAGGTGATTTATTGGAAAAACCTGGAAAAGAAACTCGCTGCAGTTTCACAAGTGCTGGTTAAGTTTATTTGCTGTACCAGTTTCCAAGTTAATAGATAAATTACAGAGAGGGTAGCCTAACCCTCGCAGGTGAGCTTCAGATTGTGATTAAGGGCGAAAGAGGAAATTAATTCTCCTATCTCAAACCAGCGGAAGGTCTTGCAAATATTATCTGCAGAATTTAAAGCCAGATGCAAACTCAGCTCCTGGAATTTATACCTCAGCCAGAAATGATCTTAAAACTAGCTGTGCAATATTTCCTCAAAGAAACGTTATTGGGAATGTAACTTTCCCAGTAGTGAGATGTAGCTGGAGAGCATGGAGTCAGCTGGATTTCGGTGGGCGTGTTAGTATATGTGTGTGTGTGTGTGTGTGTGTGTGTGTGTGTGTGTGTGTATGCTTGTATGCACAGTACACGCAGAGAGAAAAGGAGAGCAGGATGGACCTTCTGAGATCCACTAAGGATAATGCTGGCTCTTCAAAATATAGAAGATGTCCCTCATACTTTCTGGAAGCCCAGCTAGACCAGAGTTTCAACCATTTGGGACTCTCCAGATGTTGTTTTTGTGAGTTGTGAAGTCATGTCCATATCATCATGACCCCATGGACAACATTCTTCCAGGCCTTCCTGTCCTCTACCATCCTCTGGTGTCCATTCAAGCTCACGCCGACTGTTTCGGTGACTCCATCTGGCCACCTCCTTCTCTGCCCTCCCCTTCTTCTTTTGCCCTCCATCGTTCCCAGCATGAGACTCTTCTCCAGGGAGTCCTTTTTCCTTCTCATTAGATGGCCAAAATACTTGAGATAGATAGATAGATGATAGATAGATAGATAGATAGATAGATAGATAGATAGATAGATAGATAGATAGATGGATGGATGGATGGATGTTGTGAATTGTGGTGTCCAACCCATCGCAACCCCATGGACAACATTCCTCCAAGCCTTCCTGTCCCCTACCATCCTCTGGAGTCCATTGAAGCTCATGCCAACTGCTTCAGTGACTCCATCCAGCCACCTCCTTCTCTGCCGTCCCCTTCTTCTTCTTTTGCCCTCCATCATTCCCAGCATGAGGCTCTTTTCCAGGGAGTCCTTCTTCCTTCTCATTAGGTGGCCAAAGTACTTGAGTTTCCTCTTCAGGATCTGGCCTTCTAAAGAACAGCCAGGGTTGATCTCCTCTAGGACTGACCGGTTGGATGGCCTTGCAGTCCAAGGGACTCAATGCAGGAGTCTTCTTCTCCAGCACCAGAGTTCAAAGGCCTCCATTCTTTGGCGCTCAGCCTTCCTTATGGTCCAACTTTCACAGCCATCCATTGCAACTGGGAAAACCATAAGCCTTGACTAGACACACTTTTGTTGGCAGGGTGATGTCTCTGCTTTTTAGTGTGCAATGTAGTTGATGTCAAATGGGCAATTCATTCAATCTAGTATGAATACAACATCAGGTCAAGATGGTGGAGGCCAATGTCCAGTGGAAACCCTTCCCCTTTTCACATGTCACAATGAAGGAATGGATGTTGAAGAAGATGGAACATGATGAAATGACTGAATTGACTTCTCAAAAAAGACTATATTTATATAGTAATCAAATTTATACGGCTGTTGGCAGAATGTGACTCTGTGCGGCATGCAACAATCTAATTCTTTATTGTGTAGAATAGGAAAAAAATGAGCTTGTGATTTATGGTTTTGATGATTAGACAGATCAATCTTAGATCAATCTTACGATCAGTAGATCATAGAAAAAAGATACTTAAGTTATAAGCAGAGATGAAGAGATAAATTAATACTTTACGTTGTAAAGAAGATTGGAAGCTACTTCTTTGTAGCTCTTGGTCAAGAAAATTCCTCTGCAAATATGCAGCTAGAGTAGCTAGATGTCCCAGCGCCTGGAGCTTCAAAGATGACCCCCTCACTTTGAGCTCCATTCCAGAATGCACTAGATACCAGTGAAGCTACTTAAAAACTGGGCAGATGTGATCTCCCTAGTCTAGCCTGTCCCAGTCCCAGATGCTTCCAGGGTGTCTTCAAAGCAGCCCACACACAAAGTCTTCTACAAGTTTCATCTGCTCTACAGACTTGGCCGAAGAGCATGTGCTTCGGAGTCCAACTTGACAGATTCCTCTGGCAAGGAAATCCCAGCCTAATCCTTTCAAGAGTCTGTCGCTTTCTTTCACACTGCAAGTGTCCAAGATAGTTATTATTTAATCCAGGAGAGAGAGAAGACAGAAGACAAGAGAGGGAGGGAGGGAGGGAGGGAGGGAGGGAGAGACAGAGACAGAGACAGCGAGACAGAGAGACAGAGAGAGACAGAGAGAGACAAGCAGACAGAGACAGAGACAGAGAGAGACAGAGACAGAGACAGAGAAAGAGAGAGAGACAGAGAGAGAGAGAGAGACAGAGAGACAGAAAGAGACAGACAGAGACAAGCAGACAGAGACAGAGAGAGACAGAGACAGAGAAAGAGAGAGAGACAGAGACAGAGAAAGAGAGACAGACAGAGACAGAGAAAGAGAGACAGATAGAGAGGGAGACAGACAGACAGAGAAATAGAGAGAGAGACAGGGACAGAAAGAGAGAGACAGAGAGAGAGACAGATAAAGAGAGGGAGAGAGACAGACAGAGAAAGAATGAGAATTTTTCCTTCCCTCCAGGTTAAAATAATTGATCTGGGCTGAAGTTAATTTATGTTTAGTGTTTTCCTTTTATCATTGACATGGCCAAGAAACATGAAACGAAGACTATGGAGTTTGCTCCCTTGGCAGCTTAGCAAAGTTTCATGACCCTGATTCTTCATCATCATATATGTTGGCTATACACACACACACTTTCCATAATGCCTTGTGCACATTCTGGTCTGTAAAACAATTCTCAGCTAGGACTGAATCAAGGAAGGGTGGATAGCCGATCATTCAAACTGGAGCCATTCCTTTGTTTGGGGAGGGAATGAAAACTGGTGGAGGGGAAGATATCCTAACCAGTGTTTGCAAGGATGGAGATCCATAGAAGGAGTAAAGATGGGCTGGCAGGTTTGAGGCACCACAATGACAGGAGATCTGTGAATGGTTGCCTGGGAGCTGCACCAAAGGAGGTGTCTGGTAGAAGACATGATGATGTCACTTTGGTCATGACATCAATTGTTATGTTTGCATAATGATATAATAGACATTGTGAGAATGCATTTGCTAGCTCTTGACCCAGGGTGAAATCCAGCAAGTTCTGACAGGTTCTGGAGAACCGGCAGCAGAAATTCTGAGTAGTTTGGAGAACTGGTAGCAGAAATTTTGAGTAGTTTGGAGAACTGGTAGCAGAAATTTTGAGTAGTTTGGAGAACCGGTAGTGGAAATTTTGAGTAGTTCAGAGAACCGGTAGCAGAAATTTTGAATAGTTCAGAGATTCAGAGAACCGGCAGCAGAAATTTTGAGTAGTTTGGAGAACCGGTAGCAGAAATTTTGAGAAGTTTGAAGAACTGGTAGCAGAAATTTTGAATAGTTCGGAGATTCAGAGAACCGGCAGCAGAACTTTGAGTAGTTTGGAGAACCGGTAGCAGAAATTTTGAGAAGTTTGAAGAACTGGTAGCAGAAATTTTGAATAGTTCGGAGAACTGGTAGTGGAAATTTTGAGTAGTTCAGAGAACCGGTAGCAGAAATTTTGAATAGTTCAGAGATTCAGAGAACCAGCAGCAGAAATTTTGAGTAGTTTGGAGAACCGGTAGCAGAAATTTTGAGTAGTTTGAAGAACCGGTAGCAGAAATTTTGAATAGTTCGGAGAACTGGTAGTGGAAATTTTGAGTAGTTCGGAGAACTGGTAGTGGAAATTTTGAGTAGTTTGAAGAACCAGTAGTGGAAATTTTGAATAGTTCGGAGAACCAGAAAATGCCACTTCTGGCTGGCCCCAGAGTGGGGTGGGAATGGAGATTTTGCAGTATCCTTCCCTTGCCATGCCCACCAAGCCACGCCCACAGAACCGGTAGTTAAAAAAATTGAATTTCACCATTGTCTTGACCTGACCTGGTATGGTGTTTGGCCTGACTATATAGCCCTGAAGTTTCACAGTAACCTTCATTAAATAAAACAACCTGACTAAAGCATTCAGAGCTAATGGAGATATGTCTACATCACATCCTAGAAAAGGATTGCTTGGAAATGGATTATCTTGCAGATCCTCTAATCCAGTGTTTTTCAACCTTGGCAACTTGAAGATGCCTGGACTTCAACTCCCAGAATTCCCCAGCCAGCGAATGCTGGCTGGGGAATTCTGGGAGTTGAAGTACAGGCATCTTCAAGTTGCCAAGGTTGAGAAACACTGCTCTAATCCACTCCCATGGCTGAATTCTTGGTACTTTCTACTTAAAGTTTTGACTGATTTGTCGTGAAGCCAACTGCTCTGGGTGCTTTTAATTTCTGCTAAAATGCAGCCGAGAAATAAAATACACAAATACTTGTGTTTATTGTTAGTAGGGATGTTTCTCGAATGTCAATTTTATGAAGAATTTGTGGAAGCAAAGAGGATAAACTTATGGTGGCCTCAGCAGGGAGGCGGAGGCCGACGTGCAGAAATACTTGCCGAATTTGATTTATCACGGATTTCTTTTGTTGTAAAATTGAATCCAGAGGAAGCCCTAGAGGACTGGAGATCAGAGATCTCGCCTCTCCATTCCAGGTGTAGCTACAAAGGTAAGCTTCGAAACTCCCTCCCTGCTCCTCCTTCCAAAGGCTCTACTTCAGAAGCTGATTATTTGCTGCTACCTATTTTATTTCACAGCTGCCATTGAATTTTTCCTGAAACGCTGGTGAAGACTAATTTATTGGGCCTCCTCCGGCAAACGTTGTCAAGGAAGTTTCAAGCTGAAATGATTTTTTTTTGTTAACATGAGAGCAAATTTCCTCAGGGGCATTTCATAAATTCCTTTTTCTTTGCCGTGTTAAGGAGCAAACTTTCTGAAGGTTTTGATTTGCATAACACACCCAGGTCTTGGCCCAATTCATATGCTGGTGTCTTCTGAATTGAGGCAAGGTTATTAACTCTGGAGTCCCCCCCTGGGGGCAGAGGTGTGTTCCTACCAGTTCAGCCCGGTTCGGCCAAGTAGGTAGTAGCTAGGCTGGCCACGCCCCTGAATCGGCTCTATCAGCGGCACTGTATATACCGCCACCTTGTTTTTTGCTCCTGCGCATGCGCAGAAGCCATTTTTTTACTACTGCGCATTAGTCCATCAAGCGCGTGCACACGCGAAGCATGTCCATGAGTGAACTGGCAGTAACAGAAGCCAGAAACCACCCCTATCCCAGGAGTTCGGGACTAAGGCCCTGCAAACAGACGCAATGCAAATTTGGGGTTTGCAAGGTCATAGTGTCTTATTTTAGCAGTTTCTCCTCTTATAGTGTAGACAAACTCTTCCCAACACATTTAGTACTGCCAATGTAGGTAGTCCTCAACGTACAACCACAACTGGAGACATATTGACATATGAAGAACGGTTTCAGGAACTGGGTGTGTCTAGTTTAATGAAAAGAAGGACTAGGGGAGGCATGATAGCAGTGTTCCAATATCTCAGGGGTTGCCCCAAAGAAGAGGGAGTCAAGCTATTCTCCAAAGCACCTGAGGGCAGAACAAGAAGCAATGGGTGGAAACTAATCAAGGAGAGAAGCAACTTAGAACTAAGGAGAATTTTCCTGACAGTGAGAAGAATAAACCAATGGAACAACTTGCTTCCAGAAGTTGCCTTACTGAAGTCCGTCAATATAGTTTACTTGGACTTCAGTAAGGAATTTGATAAGGTAGACCATAACCTACTACTTCATAAAGTAGAAGAATGTGGGTTGGACAGCATCACTACCAGATGGATTCGTAACTGGCTGACCAACCGCACTCAACGTGTCGTCCTCAATGGAACTGCATTTATATGGAGGGAAGTATGCAGTGAAGGACCCCAAGGCTCTGTTTTAGGCCCAGGACTCTTCAACATCTTCATCAATGATTTGGATGAGGGAATAAATGGGGAACTCATCAAATTTGCAGAAGACCCCAAGATGGCAGGAATAGCCAACACTCCAGAAGACAGGCTCAAGATACAGAAGGATCTTGACAAACTTGAACATTGGGCACTATCTAATAAAATGAAATTCAATGGTGAAAAGAGTAAGATTCTACATTTAGGCAAGAAAAACGAAATGCACAGGGACAGTATAGGTGGTTCCTTGCTCAATAGTAGTAACTGTGAGAGGGATCTTGGAGTCCTAGTGGACAACCATTTAAATAGGAGCCAGCCGTGTGCAGCAGCTGCCAAAAAGGCCAACACAGTTCTAGGCTGCATCGACAGAGGGATAGAATCAAGATAACGTGAAGGGTTAATACCACTTTATCAGGCCTTGGTAAGGCCACGCTTGGAATATGACATTCAGTTTTGGTTACCACAATGTAGAAAAGATGTGGAGACTCTAGAAAGAGTGCAGAGAAGAGCAACCAAGATGATTAGGGGACTGGAGACTAAAACCTATGAAGAACGGTTGCAGGAACTGGGTACGTTTAGTTTAATGAAAGGAAGGACTAGGGGAGACATGATAGCAGTCTTCCAATATCTGTCTGAAATGGTATAGGGTTTTCTGCCTAGGCAGGGGGTTAGACTAGAAGACCTCCAAGGTCCCTTCCAACTCTGTTATTCTGTATTCTGTCACTGAGGCCAGGTTTTCCATTGCTAAGCAAAACAGTTGTCCAGCAAGTTGCACCTGATATTTTTGCTGTTGTTAAGTGAATCACTTCAACTGTTGTGTGAACCACATGGTCGTTAAGCGAATCTGGCTTTGTGTGTTGGAATCTGGCCGGGAAGGTCATAAATGAGGACGCTGCAACCCCCGTAATTACTTGCCCAAATTTGGATCACATGATGCTGTGAAGGACCAGTTGGTGGTAGGTTACTTTTTTCAGTTGTCACTTCGAACGCTTGCTCAATGAACGGTTGTAAGTCAAGGACGGCCTATAGATGCATCTTGGGTACCCCGATGTCTCAATATATGTCTCAGTTTAGTGTTGGACTCAAGAAAAGGAAGCCATGCCATCCTGGGGTTGTTTTTTTATTCCTTCCCCAGTGGCAGTGATCAAAATTGAAGGAGTACAGATGAAGAAAAGACACACCGATGTCTCCTGTGGTCCAATTTATGTGCGAGGGATTCTGTAAATAATTCACTTGTCTTGAGGGAAGAGAGGCTTTGCAAAGCGCAAACGTTGAAACCTTCCCTTTTGTTTCAAAAATTCATTTTGATGGTGTGACTGAATGGGCATTTAATGCCAGTTCCCATAGCTACTTGGGCCCAGAGCAAGACAGAGAGGAGAATAAAGCCATTGGCGGTTTCCATAAAGCCGGCATCAAAAGATAAATATCACCGCGAAAGATCAAAATCGGGGATAAGCGTGTTGCCATACCTGACTCCGTAAATAGAGACGGTGTAGAAAGGTATTCTAATGAGAAATAATTCCCCGGGAAAAGAGGAGAGGCAGATCAAATGGGGATGGGGAGGCCATTAAAAAGCCCTCCTCTGTGAAGCTGAGCATTTTAAATATATGAATATATGAAAAGTCCAATGGCCTGTTTGTGTCTGATCCATGAAAGGATCTCATGCACAATTCATAGCCATTGTCTTCTCTACTGGGAAGAACCAGGGAGTCTCTACACCCAGAGACACCCAGGAAATAAGTAAAGGTTCCTCTTGCAATAGCATGCTAGTCATTCCTGACTCTAGGGGGCGGTGCTCATCTCTGTTTCAAAGCCGAAGAGCCAGCGCTGTCCGAAGACGTCTCCGTGGTCATGTGGCCGGCATGACTCAACGCATGGAACGCTGTTACCTTCCCACCAAAGGTGGTTCCTATTTTTCTACTTGCATTTTTACGTGCTTTCGAACTGCTCGGTTGGCAGAAGCTGGGACAAGGAACGGGAGCTCACTCCATTACGCAGTGCAAGGGATTCGAGCCACCGAACTGCCCACCTTTCTGATTGACAAGCTCAGCATCTTTGCCACTGAGCCACCGTGTCTCTTAGGGGATAGGGTTGGCCCCAAAACATCAGAATAACAGAGTTGGAAGGGACCTTGGAGATCTTCTAGTCCAACCCTCCTCTCTGACGAATGCCTCTTCTTAAAAATTTTCAGTGTTGGAGCACCCACAACTTCTGGTGGCAAGTTGTTCCACTGGTTAATTGTCCTCACTGTCAAGAAATTTCTCCTTAGTTCTAGATTGGTTCTCTCCTTGATTAGTTTGGCATATTGTACATGTTGGCAGAAACAGGTTTGTGTAGCCTTCACATCATATTTGAATCCAATACTAAAATGCAGGCAGAGGAAACAAAAGTGCTTCTTATGGAACAGAAATTTGTGGGATTTTTCCTGCCCTGGTTTAGATTATTTTAGGAAGAATTAAACCAAGCAATCGTGGATGAAGCACACTGTAATGCTTAATGGAGCTTCTATGTTTAAGGCCAGTTTATCACTGAATCAGTGACCGGAAAGAGTTGCGTTGGAAAATAAATTCTCAAAACCACCCTGGTTGGAGAAGGCTGTTTTAATATCCTTCCAGAAATTCCTGTTTCAGGAATGGTGTAAACCATATTTCAGTTGGCCTCAGCTGAGTTTCCTAAAAAGAGAACACAATATGTGGGAAAAGACAACAGATTTTAAATCTCAAATAACGTTGCCTGTGATTCATGTAGAAATGTGTAATTCTTTCCCAAAAATGAGATTAAGACAGGGCGTGTTAACATCTTTTCTCAAAAGGGGTATTATTTCGTCTTCTGAGCTTTAAACCCTTTAATTTACAACAGACGATTAAATAAGAAGTAAGCTAATTTAACATCCATTATCACTTTGGATAGGGAATTAAAAAATATGACAAAGGGGATCTACACCACAGCGTTGCCGTTTGATCCATGTTTCCTTGATTAAGCAGATGGGCTGCAAGCATTGTGGAAACCTGTTGTATCTCCTCTACTTGGGTTTGAACTGCCGGAAACTTTGGTCAAGCCTGAGAGACTGAAAGGGTTAAGGAGTGTCAACCACGATTGAGTGCAGTGGTGGGATTCAAATAATTTAACAACCAGTTCTCTGCCTTAATGACCAGCTGGGTAGGTGTGGCTCGGTGGTCATGTGACTGGATGGGCATGGCCAACTCAACATCACTCACGTTGATGGGTGCTTCACCTTAGCTGTTAACAATGTAATAAGGGTTAACCAGAGAGGCAGTTTCTGTAAGCAGGGCAATAAAGAGGAGGCTAGAAACAACACCAGAATGTTTCCTTCCTGCCTTCCTTACAGGATTAGCACTGAAAAGTGGGGAAAAACAAAAGGAGATTTCTTCCAACAACCGGTTCTCCATACTGCTTAGAGAGTTAACAACCGGTTCTCCTGAATAGGTGTGAACCGGCTGAATTCCACCACTGGTCAAGTGATTGACCAACATTGCTTCTCATACTTCACTACTCTGGACTCAATCCTTCGAAACCCAACCGATTCTAGGAGAAATATTCCTAGAGGTTTGGAGGAATGCCAACGAAAGAAGGCCTCATGCTAGCAAAACCCCAGCCAGAATATGTTTTTGGTAGGACTACTCAGGAAATTGCAGATGAAAATTGGCTGCTGCTATCCAAAGTATGTGGGGATGCAGTGGCTCAGTGGCTAAGACGCTGAGCTGGTTGATCAGAAAGATCGGCAGTTCAGCGGTTCGAATTCCTAGTGCTGTGTAATGGAGTGAGCTTCCGTTACGTGTCCCAGCTTCTGCCAACCGAGCAGTTCGAAAGCACGTAAAAATGCGAGTAGAAAAATAGGAACCACTTTGGTGGGAAGGGAACAGCGTTCCGTGCGTCTTCGGCGTTGAGTCATGCCGGCCACATGACCACAGAGACATCTTCGGACAGCGCTGGCTCTCCGGCTTTGAAACGGAGATGAGCAGCGCCCATCAACACCAAAGGCGCACGGAACGCTGTTCCCTTCCCACCAAAGTGGTTCCTATTTTTCTACTCGCATTTTTACGTGCTTTTGAACTGCTCGGTTGGCAGAAGCTGGGACACGTAACGGAAGCTCACTCCATTACACCGCACTAGGGAGTTGAACCGCTGAACTGCCGATCTTTCTGATCAACCAGCTCAGCGTCTTAGCCACTGAGCCACTACATCCCCACATACTTTGGATAGCAGTCACAAAGACTAGCATGCATGTGCAGGGGAACCTTCACCTTATCCAAAGTATGTGTTTTAGAGAAACATATGAGCTTAGCTGGTGAATGGAAGATCAAGGGATATTTGTTTGTTGTGAAAAATCTCAGCTGGGAAGAGAGAAAGCAACCGTGCCCAGTGAGATCCCAGGTACACCCCATGAAGGTCTGGTTGAGAAGGGAGAACTGGGAGAAGGAAGAAGAAGACTGCCTTTGAAGGCCAACCATCTGGAGTTGCTTCCAGTCCAGGGTTGCTGACCGAGGCAACGTGTAAGAATGGAACCTGAGCTTGTGTGGAACGCCTTATAGCCACTGCCAGGGACCATTGGAAAGGAGGAGAGTGAGGCAAACCAGCAGAAGGAAAGGAACGGTTGCCAAGGAGATCTGGGGGAGTAAGAAAGGAGGAGAACAGCTTGGAAAGGTCTGAGGTTTAAATGGCATCTTTTTCAGCAAGTCCAAAGGCCCATAAATTCCAGTGGTTGCGCTTTTAAGGGACACCATGTGGGCAACACACGAAGATGGATTTTCCAGGCAGCACATGCGGAGATTAATTAAGGCTTCTCTTTGACATCTCGCCGGCCAGAAGTATTCCCTTGCCTGCAGCCACTTCAGCCGGCATCCCATATTGGAAAGCTGCCGGCCTCTAAGAGGATCGCCCATGGGTGAGTTGTAATTCAGAGCCACACCCACCAAAAATCACCCCCCAGGAGGAAAGGGACAGGCTGGAGCTGCAATGGTGGCCACCTTCAGCCTCTTTCAGCCAAAGGGGTGAGCGAAGAGAGCTTTGCCATCTCCTCTGCTCGCCATCTTCCCGGGTTTGGGGATGGGCATCAGCTCTCTTTTCATTCCTGGGTTTTCATTTCTCTTTCCTCATTTCTTCAAAGATGGCGGAGGAGGCTGCCCCTAAGGCTGCTCTTGGGACCCCACCTAGAACACTGCATCCAGTTTTGGTCACCACACTATAAAAAAGAGGTGGAGACTCTAGAAAGAGTGCAGAGAAGAGCAACCAGGATGATTAGAGGACTGGAGCCGAGGTAGTGCAGTGGTTAGGGTGCAGTACTGAAGGCCACTTCAGCTGACTGCTATCTGCAGTTCAGCGGTTCTAATCTCACCGGCTGAAGGTTAACTCAGCCTTCCATCCTTCCGAGGTGGGTGAAATGAGGACCCAGACTGTGGGGGCGATATGCTGACTCTGTAAACCGCTTAGAGAGGGCTGAAAGCCCTATGAAGCGGTATATAAGTCTAACTGCTATTGGAGGCTAAAACATCAGACGAACGGTTGCAGGAACTGGGCATGGCTAGTCTAGTGAAGAGGAGGACCAGGGGAGACAGGATAGCATCTTCCAATATTTGAGGGGCTGCCCCAGAGAGGAGGGGGCCAAACTATTTTCCAAAGAACCTGAAGGCCAGACAAGGAATAATAAATGGAAACTGATCAAGGAAAAATTCAACCTGGAAATAAGGAGGAACTTTCTGACAGTGAGAACAATCAACCCATGGAACAGAAGTTGCCTTGGGAAGTTGTGGGGGCTTCTTCAGTTGAGACTTTCAAGAAGAGACTGGACTGCCATTTGCCAGAAAGGGCTTAGGGCAGGGGTGAAATCCAGCTGATTCTGACAGGTTCTGGAGAACTGGTAATTTTGAGTAGTTCGGAGAACCGGCAAATGCCACCTCTGGCTGGCCCCAGAGTGGGGAGGGAATGGGGATTTTGCAGTATCCTTCCCCTGCCACGCCCACCAAGCCATGCCCACAGAACTGGTAGTAAAAAAAATTGAATTTCACCTGTCTTAGGGTCTCCTGCTTGAGCGCGGGGTTGGACTAGATGACCTATAACAGTGGTTCCCAAACTTGGCAACTTTAAGACTTGTGGACTTCAACTCCCAGAATTCTCCAGCCAGCAGAGCTGGCTGGAGAATTCTGGGAGTTGAAGTCCACAAGTCTTAAAGTTGTCAACTTTGAAGACCTCTGATCTAAGTGGAGAGATTGCAGAGGAAGGGATTACAAGAGAGTAAATTATGCTGGCTGGGGAATTCTGGGACTTGAAGTCCACAAGTCTTAAAGTTGCCAAGTTTGGGAACCACTGACCTATAAGGTCCCTTCCAACTCTGTTAATCTGTTAAAATCTGATCTGTTAAGTCTGCTTTTAAAGTTGAAACAAATAGGTTTTGGTCTGGAAGGCAACTTTTGAATGAGATGTTTGATCCAGGAACGAATGAGGGTAAAGTAGCTTAACCAAACAGCAGAGGAATGCAGAGGAGCTGATGTCGAGCACCATTTCCTTTCCCCGTAGAAAGGAAAGCGATGTGCTGTGAACTTCCTTGTGTCTCCTCTCTACCCTGTTGAGTAGAGTAATTTACACAATTTGCTGTTGGTGATCACACAATCCTGCAGGTAGATCTTTATTGAGCCTCCTCGGCTCTCCTCTCTGCTAACCGTTCACACTGCAAAGGCAAAACAATAGCAATAGCAATAGCAATATAGCAATAGCAGTGGACTTATATACCGCTTCATAGGCCTTTCAGGCCTCTCTAAGCGGTTTACAGAGAGTCAGCATATTGCCCCCAACAATCTGGGTCCTCATTTTACCCACCTCGGAAGGATGGAAGGCTGAGTCAACCCTGAGCCGGTGAGATTTGAACCGCTGACCTGCTGATCTAGCAGTAGCCTGCAGTGCTGCATTTAACCACTGCGCCACCTTGGCAGACGTCCGTTTTGGCGTCTGCTCGCTATTTCAAAGGAGAGGCGAGGTTTCGGGTTTCATTTTTTTACTCGGTAACCCAAGTCTGTTGCTGAATTGGCACATTGCACGAGGTCATAACATGCTCCGTTGGAGTTGGCCAAGTAGGATGGTTGAATGAACCCAAACCATGAGCTTGTAACCCATCGTTTATGGGAGGGAATGTTGAGCAAGCCTATCGGCAGTTTAGTAAACCCCCAATAAATCACAGTTGAACAAGCAATGGCTTAATGTGCTTGGTGAAAGAGTTCACTGGTCTCCCCCCCCATGTCTGAGCTGCCATCTGCAATATGGGATAACAGCTGGAAGAGGCTGGAATATATGGGAAACAGAACCTAAAAGAGAAGAAATCAATATATAACCACAGCCCTCAATCTCTGGAACAGGACATCCGTCAGCAGCCGAGTGTGAAGCAGGAACTAATTTTGATCTTCCTTCCCCCTGTGCTTGTTTAGAACACCTGAACAGGATGTGGCCTAGCAAGGAGAAATAATTTGGTGAGGCTTGTCAAATCAAAGCTAAGGTAAGGAGCGTGGAAACCTTTTGATAAGGCGAAGAGACTGCTGAGATAATTTGGGAATGGAACGACTCCTTCTTCCGGCTGTCCACCTCCCAGCATTTGCCATCTTGACACTTTAATGACCGACTCAGTGCGTAAATCTTCCTGCGTCCCTGTCCCCCCCCCCCCCCCGGAAGGTCTGCCTGGCACAGGGGGAGATGCTCCCCCACAGCTGATAATTACATCCTTCAAGTCAGCGACTTACCTGGCAGCTGAAAGCCCCTTCAAACTGGCATGGCAGGTGGGAGATTGCAAGAGATGCCCCCCACTAAAGAGCAAAAGGAAACTATGGGGACTCATGGCAGCAGATGGGTGCCATTCCAACACCTGGAAATAAGGAAGAATTTTCTGACAGTGAGAGCAATCAACCGATGGAACAGAAGTTGCCTTCGGAAGTTGTGGGAGCTTCATCCCTGGAGGCTTTCAAGAAGAGACTGGAGTGCCATCTGTCAGAAATGGTGTAGGGGTCTCCTGCTTGGGAGGGGGGTTGGAGTAGATGACCTACAAGGTTTCTTTCAACTCTGTTAATCTGAATTTATTTAAGGTTATCAAAGGCCTGGAGGCTAAAACATATGATGAACGGTTGCAGGAACTGGGCATGGCTAGTCTAATGAAGAGAAGGACCAGGGGAGACAGGATAGCAGCCTTCCAATATCTCAGAGGCTGCCACAGAGAAGAGGGGGGTCAAGCTATTCTCCAAGGCACCTGAAGGCCAGACAAGGAACAATGGATGGAAACTGAACAAGGAGAGATTCAACGTAGAAATAAGGAGGAATTTTCTGACAGTGAGAACAATCAAACCAATGGAACAGAAGTTCCCTTTGGAAGTTGTAGGAGCTTCATCCATGGAAGCTTTCAAGAAGAGGCTGAGCTGCCATCTGTCAGAAATGGGGTAGGGTCCCCTGCTTGGGCAGAGGGTTAGACTACATGACCTATAAAGTCCCTTCCAACTCTGTTAACCTATTAATCCATAAACTGCAGAGTTGGAGACCCAAACTTTGGCTTAGAAGAGCCTGATCCAACAGGTGTAAATGTTGGTATTTTTTCCACGGGACGCTCACCTGGTCTGCTGAAAGGAAGATCAGCCATAAGAGGGCCACCAGCTCAGTTTCTAAGAGGCTCCCCAAACTTTTAGAAAAAGTTTTCCAAAATGCTGAAATCTACTCATGAGCACCAACATTTTACAAGATTTGGGCTGTTTTTGCTGAAGACAGGTTGCAGCCGGTGTTGGTCGGAAGGCAGAGATCGACCCCTAGGCCCCTCAGCTATGGGGTGCCGCAGGGTTGGGTCCTGTCCCCCCTCCTATTTCATATCTACATGAAGCTGCTGGGTGAGATGATACGACGGCACGGGATAAAATACCACCAATATGCGGACGATACTCAGCTGTATCTGTCCGCCCCGTGCCAACTCAGTGAAGCAGTTGAAGTGATGTGCCAGTGCCTGGAGGCTGTCAGGGTCTGGATGGGTGTGAACAAGCTTGCACTCAATCCCGACAAGATCGAGTGGCTTGTGTTTTTCCCTCCCAAAGATTGCCCTTGTATTCCATCTCTCAGGCTGGGGGGTGAAATTATACACCCCTCAGAGAGGGTTCACAATTTGGGAGTCTTCCTGGACCCACAGCTGACTCTAGAACATCATCTGTCGGCTGTGACCAGGGGGACATTTGCCCAGGTTCGCCTGGTACACCAATTGCGTCCCTACCTGAACCGGGAGGCCCTCAGAACAGTCACTCACGCCCTTGTGACCTCAAGACTGGACTACTGTAATGCGCTCTACATGGGGCAGCCCTTGAAGAGTGTCCGGAGACTTCAGCTTATCCAGAATGCAGCCTCGCGAGCGATTGTGGGTGCGCCTCGGTACACCCACGTTACACCTATCCTCCGCGAGCTGCACTGGCTGCCTGTTGGGCTCCGGACGCGCTTCAAGGTGCTAGTCATTACTTTTAAAGCCCTACATGGTATTGGACCTGGGTACTTGAGAGACCGCCTCCTGCCAATTACCTCCCTACGACCAATTAGATCCCACAGATTGGGCCTCCTCCGAATACCATCCGCCAGCCAATGTTGACTGTTGACCACTCAGGGGAGGGCCTTGTCTGTGGCTGCCCCGGCCCTTTGGAATGATCTTCCCGTGGAGATCCGGACCCTCACCACCCTTCAGGCTTTCAGCAAAGCTATTAAGACCTGGCTATTTCAGCAGGCCTGGGGCTGTTGAGTTCCCAGCCCCACTCGAATTTGTTGTGACTGTTGTTTATCTTTTTAACTTGTTTTTGCCTCATTTGTTGTTTGTATCCCCCCCCCTCATTTTGGTTTGTTCGCCGCCCTGAGTCCCTCGGGAATAGGGTGGCATACAAGTGAAATAAACATTTCCAAACATTTCCAAGACGTTGTTGTGTGGATGGGATTTGGAAAGGCTGATGACCTCTAGGTTCCTCAAGCACAAGGAGATCTTCTGTGATGTCTTTTCAGGGTCAAAATAATTTTGTAGACAAGCTCCTTAATTTTTAACCTGCCTCCAAGGGAGTTCCATTTAATGCAGTTGGAGAGCATGGCTAAACAGGGTTAAGTCAGCCCAATAAATAGCTGTGCTAAATTGTTTGGCTCAGAACTTCCCTAGGTGCCCCATACTCATCTGTGACAGTAGCTCCCCCCCAAAAAAAGATTGTGATGGACCCTTGATTGTTCTGCTCCCCACCAGCCAGCTGGCCTCTTCCTTCCCATCTTCTTTTCACCACCTTCCCCCGTAATCAGCGGTCCCAGGAGAAAAGAGATGCTCACCAGGAGGCATATGGTCTTCCTCCTTACATGTCTTTTTACATTAATTCACTGGTACCTGGAACCTTCATAGCTGTGGCTGGAAATATTAATGTGCTGGGTGGAAGTGTGCAGCAGCTGTGCATATTAAGTGGCTAGCAGATAGAAGTGATGGCTCTTTGTCTACCCATCATAACAAGAGCCTCTCCAAGGGAGGACTCCATCTTGAGCTGGAAGACATTGGGGAGTCCTTGGTGCTCTCTAAGCTTGGTTGCGGTTTTTTTTTTGGGGGGGGGGCAAATGTTTCATTATCCAACTAGGGAACTTTATCAGAGGGAGTGGCTTTGCTTTCTGTTTATATACAGGTGGCTTGTCCTGTAGTGGTGACAAAGAGCCAAGGTGGTGCAGTGGTTAGAGTGCTGTACTGCAGCCACTTCAGCTGACTGTGATCTGCAGTTCGGCGGTTCTAATCTCACCGGCTCAAGGTTGACTCAGCCTTCCATCCTTCCGAGGTGGGTAAAATGAGGACCCGTATTGTTGTTGGGGGCAATATGCTGACTCTGTAAACCGCTTAGAGAGGGCTGAAAGCCCTATGAAGCGGTATATAAGTCTAACTGCTATTGCCATTGCTATTGCTAATGTTCTTGGTGGTTCTTTGATTAGGCTGTCTACTCCCACTGATGACGCTACCTAGTTGGGTAATGAAACATCTGCAAGAAAGCAACCAAGGTAAAGCGGGGAGAAGAGGGGGGAAACAGAAAAGAAAGTACTAAATATACAAGTATATATTCAAGAGTGAGAGATAAAGGAAAAAAAACATAGGATAGATTAGTGAAGGGAGTAAGAAATGATACTATACTATATTTGGGTTTTTGGAAATACCATCCCAGGAAAACATGAATTGAGATTTGAAAGAGACACTTATAACAACAAAAGAAAGGGAGAGAGAACGAGAGGAAGAGGAGGGAAGGAAGAAAGAGATAAGGAGAGAAGGGTGGAAGGGAGAGAAAGAGAAGGAGAGAGGGTAGGAAGGGGGAGGGGAAGAGTAGGAGAAAGGTAAGGGAAGAAGGAAGGGGAAGGAGAGGAGGGAAGGAAGAAAGAGGGAAGGAGAGGAGGATGGAAGGTAGAGGAAGAGAAGGAGAGAGGGTAGGTAGGAGAAGAGGAAGAGTAGTGGAGAGGTAAGGGAAGAAGGAAGAGGCAAGGAGAGGAGGGTGGAAGGGAGAGAGAGAAGGAGAGAGGGTAGGAAGGGGAAGGGGAAGAGTAGGAGTAGGGGAGAGGTAAAAGAAGAAGGAAGGAGGAAGGAAGAAAGTTGAGGAGTGAGGGAGGAAGAAAAGAAAGGGAAAATAAAGTGGTGTTAAAACAGGTGGATGGGATGGTAAATAAAGCAACCCAAACTGTATATTATAGCCTTTTAAATGGAATAATAAATGCATAAGAATGACAAACGTAAAGAAGAAGAATAACTATAAGAATGTGTACCTATAATTGTATGTAAGAAAATTAAAAAAAACTTTTCGGGGAAAAAAAGAAAACAACCAAAGTCAGGGAGCACCAAGAACCCCACGGTCTCCCTCCTCCTCCTCCTCCTCTCTATAAACCCCTCTCCCATCTTGCCCTGATAATGTTACCTAGTTGGGTGATGAAACATCTGCAAGAAAACAAGCGAGCCCAGAGGGCACCAAGGACCCTTCTTTTTCAGCCCTGAGCTACAAATATTCTCTTCTATTGGAAGATATTTTGTAGTTGGCTTCATCTCCTGTCCTTCCCCTTTCCGGAATTCCCAGCCAAGTGGGAAATTTTGCAGTTCCGCAGATCGGAGGGCATCACATTGGGGAAGACGATACCTTCTTCACCAACTGAGGAGATCTGAGCACACAACAATCCAAACCGGTTTCTTACAGGTGAGTGACTGTGTGAAAATGGTGCAGATTGTAGCAGATGCAACCATCTTCTTTGTTTGCCCTTAGATCCTTCTAACCCCCACCCCCATCCTGGGCCCAACGTTTGGGAAGCCAGGTTCTGCTCATCACAAGCCAGGACAAAGGGTGAGTGATGGAGGAGTAACACCTCCTTAAAAAACCTTGGTCCAGCTGGCCCGGCTGGGAGCACCTCGTAAGGGCCCCTTCCCAGGGTTACGGGAGGAGACGGTCAACGGTTTTGAAGGCGGAAGAGGGCTCTACGCCCCAACGGCAGATCAAGCACCAGAAACCATCGTCTAGGAGAAGGGAAACTCTGATTACAAACCTCCACTGCCTTGTGGCTACATCCACTCCTGGAGAAGGCTTCAGGAGTCAATCTCCAGGCAAAATCCGGAGCCAGAGTCCCGGAAGCAGTTCGTGACTGTGTACAACCACGTTCTCGTAACTCCTGTGACGCAGCTGGAACCCATCGTATCAGCTCTGCCGTTCCACTGGACTATTTCAGCGACGTTGAGAGGGGGATCTGATGCTTGGGTAACAATCTATCCTCCATATTAATCTACCCTTTACCTCTTCCCAGAGCACGATACCATAGTCTTTTGCGACTGATGGATGCTAATGCAAGATCCTTCCAGGAACCTGGCACTCTCTCTGGACAGGTGTCCAAAAGCGGTGACAGTGATTTGGCCCTGTTCTGTTGGAGAAGTGGCCACCTCTGGTGTCTTCACAGCATCCCCTCCGAGAGCTTGATGGGTCCTATTTGCCTGATTCAGACAAACGTCTCTTTCTCCCCCAGGCCCTGCTTGGGATTCTCACAATGAGCTCTGCGGGTTACAGCAAAGATCCCAGCAGCCAAGATCTGGTCAAAGAGATGCTTGTCTTCTCCCCTACCCTGGCATGAAAGAGACATGAATGGCACTTCTGTCCCTTTTGGGTCTGCTGGCTGATGAGTTCATTCAGGATCCCGAATTGCACCTGTCTTTGCCTGGCTCTTCTGCAAGGAAATTCAATGCCCTCCAAGGCCTGGCATTTTCTGGGGATTTTATAGAAGGGCAAGCAGGGTCCCATTCGCACCTGTGGATTTGGAGGGTGAAAGTAGAGAAGGGAAGACCTCATTCCTATGCAGGGCGTGACACCTCCAGGGAGATGAGGCAGCTCTGATTTACATATTGGTGTGATGCATTATCCGTTGGGGAAATTGTGCCTGGTATTGTAGTCCATGCACATACTCACCTAGCCTTCCTGGGAAGCGTGCAGAATGCAGGCAGGAAAAATGACACTCACTTGTGTCTTCATTCACTAAAAAGGGACAAACAAGAAGTAATGGCTCTCCGCTTGCTTTGATGTGACCTTCAGCAAACTTCAACTCCTCAAGACCTTTGGTGACTTGTGGGCTCAGAATAAAGACCCTTATCCACCGGGGTGCGGTTCAGCAGTTGAATGTTCTTTCGGCCGTTTAATTACGATGTTTTGCACCATTTAATACATCCGGTTGTTGTAGTTCACATCGCATAATTATGTTTTCTTGTTCGTGGCTCGTTTTTTGCTGGGATCTGCTCAAAGCGATGTTGTTTGAGTGGGGTTATCAAGCAATCAACTCTGCTGATCTTGAGGATGGATGAGACCAAGGAATATTTATTAGACCAGTGGTTCCCAAACTTGGCAACTTTAAGACTTGTGGACTTCAACTCCCAGAATTCTCCAGAGTTTGGGAACCACTGTATTAGACAATAGGGATAATTTTAGCATCTACAGTGAGAGCAAAATCTTCCTAAGCCAGTCTTGGTGTAAGATGGTGTATTCAAAGAGTGAGTTTAAAGCTAGTTCTGGAATCTGGAACAGGTGTGTGTGTGTGTGTGTGTGTGTTTGTGTGTGTTATTATAACTTACCTGGGGGTAGCAGGTTAGGAGAAATTCTTTCAGTTCAGTATTGCTGTGGAGTTTCCTTGTGAAAGTTAGGAGGTCCAGAGAACCATCCCATTAGAGAGAACTTCAGAGATATGACCCCTGTCCCTACCATGTTGTGGCCAAAAGATCAGGTCTTTAGCAGGTGAAAGGACTTTTCACTTGAGTAGAATTGTCTTTGAAGGAGCCAGATGTTTCTTGGAGACTTGTGAGATGAAAGGTGCCTCCTCAGCCTTATTAGGCTTTTCTGGGCTGAGAAGTTATGGGTACAGGTTTGTCAGGAAGATGCGTGAGAACCCTGCTGGACCAAGCGTTCTGAATATACTGCTGTTCGATGCTTTGGTGGAAGCTATAATGTGAAAAAATGATGCAATCACTTTGCAGGTACATCATGATATCTATGATGTCATTTGTTCCAGTAGATGCCAATCACCAATGCTCACTCGATGCCTGAAAGAGTTGAGGGTTCATCTGTGGCTTTGTGAATGGCAGACGCTTGCTCTACCCCCCCAAGCATCTCCAACCTTGGCAACTTTAAGACTTGTGGATTTCAACTCCCAGAATTACTCCTCCTCCTCCTCCTCCTCCTCCTCCTCCTCCTCCTCCTCCTCCTCCTCCTCCTCCTCCTCCTCCTCCTCCTCCTCCTCCTCCTCCTCTTCTTCTTCTTCTTCTTCTTCTTCTTCTCCTTCTCCTTCTCCTTCTCCTTCTTCTTCTTCCTTCTCCTCCTCCTCTTCTGCTGCTTCTACTGCTTCTACTGATGCTTCTGCTGCTTTTGCTGCTGCTGTTTCCCCACTTCTCCCCCTCCAAAAATGCTGCATTCAGTATATAAGATGCACCCAGATTTTCAGCCTCTTTTTTGAGGGAAAAAGGGGTGCCTTATACTCTGAAAAATACTTGTCCAGCACTTTGTAGTAGTGGAGAGTAAAATTAACCTAATGCATTCCTGGAAATGAATGTACACAAAGGAATGGAAAGACTAGAAGACCTCCAAGGTCCCTTCCAACTCTGTTATTCTATTCTATTCTATTCTATTCTATTCTATTCTATTCTACTCTACTCTACTCTACTCTACTCTACTCTACTCTACTCTACTCCACTCCACTCCACTCCACTCCACTCCACTCCACTCCTTTCCACTCCAAATAAATAAATAAACAAACAAACAAATAAATCATCAAGATCAAAGTGGACTTTTGGGGAGCAGCTGAAAATATACCTCCAGCTTTGCTTAGCTTCTGGCCAAAGATACCTATACAATTTTCTTTTGATTCAATCAGGGTTTATGGATTATTTTCTCACCGGGCCTTATTCCTACGAGGTGGCCAGAGAAGAATTCCTAAAGGTGGGTCCAAAATCCTTTGGCTTCTCCTCCTGTTCCAAGCGGCTTCCACGTTCCTAAGTCAGAACGGCGCTCTCCGTGCCGAAATCTGTTTCTGGATTTTGCAATGCAGTCCCCATCCACACCCCCTCACAGGCATACCACATACAGCCCGAGCGCATACTTCAGGGGAAAGGGCGCACATGGCATCCATACAAAATAGTTTTGCATAGCACAAACCTCTTGGCTTCGTGCAGGAGAAGAGACACCAAAAAGGAGACATTTGCACACAAAAAAGGCACAAAAATATTGCCCATGTAGACTTTGGGTTTATTTTTATTATTATTATTATTTAAAAATCTATAAACAGTTCCAGAAATTGCCTGAACTAAATGTAATGCTGGGGATAATAAGACAGGGTAAAAAAAAAAATTGGAACATGTGGCTGTCACACAAATCCAGGCGCACTTTGACCTCTGAAAGTCTGATGTTTTCCTGCCTTATTTGGTTCCGCTCTTCCTGATCCCCCTCCCCTCCTGGTCCTTTTAGCAGAGACCCCACTTATTTGCCTGCCTGCAATCTCCTGTGAGCACGAAAGGTGAATCAAAATGTGTGCGTGTGTCTCTGTGTTTTGTTTTTCTCTCCCCCTCCCCTTGCCGTTCCTTTGTGGGTGGGTGGGGGGGCAGCGGAGTCTGCTTTCTTTTCAAGAAGGGAAAGAATTGAAACTTCAGACAACCACTTAAGGGTAAATATTGAGAATGATGTGCAGCTAATTAGACCGTTAATGCTAATGGGAGCTGTCCCTGGAGCTCATTTGCACTGCGTTGTTGGTCCTGAGTAGCTGATCCTCCATGTTTATGGAGGACAGAGCTGAGATGGAGAGCAGTTGCTTTCATCTTCTCCTCCTCCCTTTCTCCCTTTCTCTTTCCTCCCACCAGCCTGCAAACGCTTGACGTCCCCTGATTGCCAGGATCAGTAGCTCTGGGGCAGAGATCCTCAAACTTTTTAAACAGGGGGCCGATTCACGGTCCCTCAGACGGTTGGGGGACCGGACTGGCTGGGTGGGAGTGGCTAGGTGGTCATGTGACTGGGTGGGCGTGGCCACCAGCAACCTCTCCCCTATTCAACCACCTGCCCTGGATCACATGGCTGTGAAAAACATCCTGAAAGGCTGTTTTTAAAGCATTTTAAAAGCATTTTTAAAGCTTTTTAAAGCTTTTTAAAGCATTTTAAAGCATTTTAAAGCGTTTTTAAAGCTTTTTAAAGCATTTTAAAAACTTTTTAAAAGCATTTGAAAGCATTTTTAAAGATTTTTAAAGCGTTTTTAAAGCATTTTAAAGCATTTTAAAGTGTTTTTAAAGCGTTTTAAAAGACTTTTAAAGCACTACTTTATAAGCTGGCAGCAGAGCTGCATTTCAAGCCAGCAGCAGCCCCTCTCCTATTCACCCACCAGCCCTGGATCACATGGCTGTGAAAAACATCCTGAAAGGCTGTTTTTAAAGCATTTTAAAAGCATTTTTAAAGCTTTTTAAAGCTTTTTAAAGCATTTTAAAGCATTTTAAAGCGTTTTTAAAGCTTTTTAAAGCATTTTAAAAACTTTTTAAAAGCATTTGAAAGCATTTTTAAAGATTTTTAAAGCGTTTTTAAAGCATTTTAAAGCATTTTAAAGTGTTTTTAAAGCGTTTTAAAAGACTTTTAAAGCACTACTTTATAAGCTGGCAGCAGAGCTGCATTTCAAGCCAGCAGCAGCCCCTCTCCTATTCACCCACCAGCCCTGGATCACATGGCTGTGAAAAACATCCTGAAAGGATGTTTTTAAAGCATTTTAAAGCATTTCAAAAGCATTTTAAAGCATATTTAAGGCATTTTAAAGCATTTTTAAAGCTTTTTAAAGCATTTTAAAGCATTTTTAAAGACTCTTAAAGCACTACTTTACAAGCTGGCAGCAGAGCTGCATTTCAAGCCAGCAGCATCCCCTTCCCTACTCACCCACTGGCCCTGCATCCCCTGGCTGCACTGGCCAGATCACCCTCCAGTCAGCTGCCCCCCTCCCCAGCACCCTTCGGCCTTAGCTTACCTGGCAGCGGTTGAGTGAAGCTCACCTCAACTGGTGAAATAACTAACTAGAAGTGCAGCTGGAGGGGATGCAGCCTGGAAGATAAGGCCAATGGTGAGGGGCGGGGCAAGCGGGGGTTGAATCCCACCACTCTGTGGGGTGGATGCTTTGCATTGGCCGGCCATATCCAGCCTGTGGATCCAACCCGGAGTTTGAGGATCTACGGTCTAGGGCTTCGGTGAGCATCATCACAACCTTGCTCGTTATTGTTGATTAAATCACAGCTTGCTAGCGAGGGTGTAGACCTGAAAGCATGGCGGGGTGGGTGGGACAGGAAAAGCCAGGGGTGGGATTTGGAGGTTCTCCCAACCGGCCATCTCCGAACCTGGGCAAACCTGTAGTAGCCCCTTCCTGGTAGTAGGTGATGATATGGAAGGGTATGTTATTTTGACTTTTGCTTGTTTTTTTTAAATTAGAGTCTGCAAGAAGAAAACCGAGCCCCAACCAACCAATTCAACCCCGTGTGGGAAGTTATCATCCAGCCCTCTCCCAGAAAAATGAAATATCCTAGGAAATATTGAAAAGGCAGAATATTTCTCTGGATGTGAATAGAAGCATGTTTTAAAAGACAGAATAGCTGCCCACCACCACTTTGTCAATAGGCCCATTAAGAGTAGCCAGGCTAGCCCACTTTACATAATAAAGACTTCAGCAGCAGCTACAGAAAGGCATGATTGGCCTTTTACTCAGGTCTCCACATGGCATCTGAGAACTCATACCTGGATTCAAAGCAGCCTAGAGAGTAGCTCCCTGCATGGCCCCATGGGAGTCAGAATACCTTTCTTATACAGGAACAGGAAACAGAGAGGTGGGAATAAACAGGGTATAAAAAGCCTAGCAAGCCCCTCCTTCAACCCTTCTCTTCTTCTCCACCAACATTGAAGCATGTGATCCCCCTTTTCTGTTCAGTGCTCAAGCCATGGGACCCTGTCCACCATTAAAACCATCTTTCCAAGCAGCCTCCATGTCTCCAGTATCTTTTTCCCCACTTGGAGCTGAACCCAGAAGGACATTTCTTTCAACACCCGTTCTCCATCACTGCCGATGTTTCCAGTTTCCATTTTTTTAATTGCTGTGGTCCCCCCACCACCATTCCAGTCTGCTTACAGGACAAAGTTCTCACTCTTGCCTCTTTTTTTTGTAGCCCCCTCCAGCAAAATAAAACTAAGAAAATCCTGCTGTGGAAACTGGTGGCAATGCAGTCAGAGTAACGCTGGAGCAATTTCCTGCTGATTTTGAGCAGAAAATGAATTATTTAAAAACACTGTTCGTTTTCATAACCCTTTGCAAAAAAAGAAGCGAGGGTGGGGGGCTGCTGGGAGAGAGTCAAGACAGCTTCCATGCTGGAGCTCTGGGTGGGGGGGTCTTAAAAGAAGCTGGGTTGGGCCAGAAAGGAGCAGTTTTATAATCCAACTTTATTTTGGCCCCGATCACTCCCCAAACTTGCTGGGATGCTCCCCCACGAGGACCTTTCAGGGTTCCCCTTCATGTTTGTTCTTCAGGTCCTGAGTCCTAAATAAAGACCACTCCTCGTGGTGTTCAGCAGGAGGCCTTTACCAGGTTCACACCCCATTAAAGCCCTAATGTGATCAGGATGGCTTTCCCGGGGGGGGGGGGTGTTTCGCCTAATCTCAATTCTCATGATTTGTAAAGGCTTAGCATAGCGCATATCCAGCCATGTAATAAACCATTGTTAAGGAAGATCATGGTTTGGCGGGAGGTCCCTTTTGCTGCTGGCCGAATGAAAAACTCTCCCACAGAAGAATTCAGAAGAGCCGAGGTGGCACAGAGGTTAGGGTGCAGCACTGCAGGCCACTTCAGCTGACTATTATCTGCAGTTCAGAGGTTCGAATCTCACCGGCTCAAGGTTGACTCAGCCTTCCATCCTTCCGAGGTGGGTGAACTGAGGACCCAGACTGTGGGGGGGGGGGGGGGCGATAGGCTGACTCTGTAAACCGCTTAGAGAGGGCTGAAAGCCCTATGAAGCGGTATATAAGTCTAACTGCTATTGCTATTGCTATTGCTAGAGTGCTGTACTGCAGGCCACTTCAGCTGAGTGTTATCTGCAGTTTGGCTGTTCAAATCTCACCGGCTCAGGGTTGACTCAGCCTTCCATCCTTCCGAGGTGGGTGAAATGAGGACCCGGATTGTTGTTGGGGGCGATATGCTGACTCTGTAAACCGCTTAGAGAGGGCTGAAAGCCCTATGAAGCGGTATATAAGTCTAACTGCTATTGCTATTCAGACTTCTGATTCCAGAAAGCTGAAGCTGAAATCTGAGTTGGCTTTTTGTGAGAAACACACCAGTACAATTACACACACACACACACACACACACACACACACCCCCCACGCCCTTCGCCCTCTCTCGATTTAGTTTCCTCGTTGCCGCTTTTCTCCGCAGCGACAACCCCGTTTACTAGGCAAGACAGTGGTGCCTGGAGAGAGAGAGAGATGAGCCTTCTCACCCTAATCATCCCCTTTTCTCCAAAACTTTCACGTTGTCGTGATTAGAACAATCAAAGCAAACAGCATGTAGCTGATTTCTCCGGTGTCACTGTTACCAACTGTCTGGAAAGGCAGGGTAAGCAATTCTGTTTGTTTTGCAAATGAGTGAGCACATAATATTAACATCAAATATTGATTCTGGAGAGAGAGAGAGAGAGATGGAAAAAGAGACCGAGGGAGAGAACCTCATTAGAGAATATTTTTTCCCTCCCACTCCCCGCTAATAATTAGCGGAGGTTGAATTGCAAACATTGGCCAGGTGTGTTGGACCCCAAGCCTCCACCCACGTTTTGCAGAGTTAGTCTCCACTTGACAGGTTTTGACAGGTTCTGAAAAACTGGTGGCGGAAATGTTGAGTGGTTTGGAGAACCGGCAAATAGGCCGGCTGTGCCACTGTTGCTTCCTAGCTGATCTTCTTTTGGGGCCCTGAACAGGAGAACGGAGCTGGAAAGCAGGTTAGTGGGGTGGGGAGTATCCTTTCCCTGCCACGCCCACAAAGCCACGCCACGCCCACAGAACTGGTAGTGAACATTTTTGAATCCCACCACTGACTTGGTTGCTCACGTCCATCGTCTTCAAGCATGCGGTGGGCTGACCCATCCAGCTGTCATCTTCAACTTGCACAGGGGTGACGAAGACGAGAGGATTCAGGGAGAGTCCCATCTCACGGCAAGAAAGGTTCCTAGCTGGTTGGGAGGAACAGTCGTGAATCCATGCCTGCAAACACAGAAGGGAGATGCCGAGTCATAGCAATAGCAATAGCAGCTAGACTTATATACCGCTTCATAGGGCTTTCAGCCCTCTCTAAGCGGTTTACAGAGTCAGCATATCGCCCCCAACAACAATCCGGGTCCTCATTTTACCCACCTCGGAAGGATGGAAGGCTGAGTCAACCTTTGAGCCGGTGAGATTTGAACAGCCGAACTGCAGAACTAGCAGTCAGCTGAAGTAGCCTGCAGTGCTGCATTTAACCACTGCGCCACCTCGGCTCTTCAGAATGAGCAACCTGGCAGCCAGGTGAAGAGATTAAGAGAAGGGCCTGCTCTCTGGGTAATGCCCCTCTCCAGGTGGTTGCTCCCACTTGGTGGCACCATGGGACACCACGGATCTTCTCAGGTCCCAATCAGGTGTCTGTCTCACCCTTGGACTGGGGCTGAAGTGGTTTTGGGGAGCACCAAGGAAGCTTCTGTTCTTGGGTGTTGCTTTGAAAGAGGAGGAAGCCTTTTTTTAAAAAGCAGCTACCCAAATCAGCCTTTCCAAGAGCAACACATCAACTTGTCAAACATTGTCACCACCACTGCATTATTCACCAGGCGGTGAATAATACAGGAAAGGGGAAAGAGATGTTACGCTGAATATGCAGCTGTTCGCTTTTCCATCGAGCAGAGATTAATGGGCGCATACAGACATTCTCTCAAAGGCCTCCGAGATCCCATCCAGCTTTGGCCGAAAGAGTGCCGTCAACATCGCTTCCTCTGGTTTTAAGTACTCAAATCACTTCTTCTTTTTTTTAAAAAAAAACAAGCCAACTTCCATCTTGCGGCGAAGGAGGAATGGAGGGACGGAGATTAGAAGCCTGCTGTCTTTCCCTTGTGTTTACTCAGGGCCCCTATTGCTAATTTCAGACTTTAATCTAACATATGTTGGAAAGTCGTTTGATGGAGCTGGCTGGAGCCTGTTCTTGGCAGGCCCGGCTTCTGGCAGGACTCAACTGGGTGAGCCATAGCTTCGCTGATTAAGCTAACTGTCAAATCGCCCGACAACTGGATATCTATTGGGGCAATAACTCCTTTTATGGCAAACCTTTGCAGGATCTGGCTGGGGGGGTGAGAGTGCAGAGTTTTGGGGCAGGGCATTTGTCCCTACGGATCAGGAGGGAGACAGAGAAATCTTGCTGAGAACCTGGGAGCTCTCAATTTGCATTTTGCAAATGCTTGATCAGTTGGCCTCCAAATTTATTTATTTAGTTAGTTAGTTAGTTTGTCATACATGTACAAGATCATAGGTATAAGTATAAACATGGACATGAGCATAGGAAATGGGTACGAATCAATGGGAACAGTAGGACAAGGACGGTAGGTATGCTGGTGCACTCATGCACGCCCCCTTTACGGACCTCTTAGGAATGGGGTGAGGTCCACGGTGGACAGTTTAAGGTTGAAGCTGTGGGGGGTTTGAGGATGTAACAACGGAGTCAGGTAGAGCATTTCAGGCGTTGACCACTCTGTTGCTGAAGTTGTATTTTCTGCAATTGAGTTTGGAGCGGTTTACCTTGAGTTTGTATCTATTGTTTGCCCGAGTATTATTGAGGTTGAAGCTGAAGTAGTCGTTGACAAGTAGGATGTTGTGGCAGATAATTTTGTGTACTACATTTAAGTCAGACCATACGTGGCATAGTTCCAGATTGTCCAAGCCCAAAATTTCGAGCCTGGTGGCATAAGGGATTCTACTGTGAGCAAAGGAGTGGAGGACTCTTCTTGTGAAATACCTCTGGACTCGCTCAATCGTATTAATGTCCGATATGCAGTGTGGGTTCCAGACAGATGAGCTGTATTTGAGAATTGGTCTGGCAAAGGTTTTGTATGCCCTAGTTTACAGTACAAATGTTACCGGAGAAGAAGCTTTGCAAGATTAGGTTGACAACTCTTAATGCCTTTTTGGCAATGCTGTTACAGTGAGCTCTGGGGCTTAGATCGTTTGAGATGAGGACTCCAAGGTCCTTGACAGTTCTCTGAACTACTCAAAATTTCTGCTACCGGTTCTCCAGATCCTGTTAGAACCCTGCTGGATTTCACCTCTGGGGAGTTTGCCCCTGTGCTGTCAAATCAGCTGGCCTGATGGACATGCCAGCATTTTGAGATAGCCCAAAGTTGCAGTTTTGTGGACAATTCTAGTTCATTTTTATTCAGGAAGAACAAAATAGCTCTCTCAGGATGCTTTTGCTTAAGCTCTGCAGAGGATGAAGATCTGGAGGGAGCAATGAACAAAATCAATATAGGCTAAGAGTACACCGAGCCTCCACAAATCACCCCCTCCAAATGTCCCATGGCTTACATACTCTGTGGACAAGTTGCATAGTTGGACACCTCCTCCACGTAGGCAGCTGAAGTGCAGAAACCAAGAACATCTGGAGATGTTCTTCTGAAGTGGGTGATTGGACATTCCATGAATTTGTGGTGGCTATAAGCAAATTAGAGGGGCTCTGCTGAGTCTCATTAAAAGCCCTTCGTTTTGAGCCACTTATTTACCACATGTTGGGATGTGTCCTCTACCAAGAAGAAGATTCATGACCACAGCAAGCTGCTGTTGCATCTCTGCTTTGCCCAGGGAGGATCCTTCTAAGCCAGGAGTTCCCAAACTTGGCCCTTTTAAGGCTAATGGACTTCATATCCCAGAATTCCCCAGCCAGCCTGGTTGAAGCCCACAAGTCTTAAAGTGCATTTGGAGACCTTTATTCGAAGTGGCTTGAGCCACGATTCCCCCCATTTCCAGACAGTTGGGTCAGTGACTAGGGCTGATGGGAACCATGGGCAAGCACAGTAGCTTGTTCCACAGATTTACCTGTTTTAGTAGCAGACCTGCAGATGGAGAGAGCTTTCCGTCCATCGGCCGGGCCATGAGCCCTGCAAAGGACTCAGAAATTCTTGAAAGAAAGGACAGGGCTAGTCTCCTGTTTCAACCCAAGGTTTCCCTGTTCTGGGAGGGGGAGGGGAACCCACCCCTCTGGCCCCTTTTCTGGGGGTGATGGTGGAAGGGAGTAGAACAGCCCCCCTCCCCGCATGCGGCAACACAGCCTCAGCTAAAGCAAAGCGGCTTTGCAGAGAATTCAGAGCGAGAGGAACGTTCTCTGAGCTCTTTGTCAAAAGGACCTCCTGCAGATCCCTGCTTGAAACGGGAGCAGATGTTGGCTGAATGAAACCAGGATGTCTTAGATTTTTAGATTTTTTTTTTAGATTTAGATTTTATTAATATTTGTAGGCCGCCCTTTTCCCTGAGGGGACTCAGGGCGGCTCACATAAAATCGGGGAAGGGGAATACAGACATTAAGATGAGACATATAATAAAATAGTAAACAACATACATTCATCATTCGGGAGGGGAACTATCCTTGTCCCCAGGCCTGACGGGCGAGCCAGTTCTTCAAGGCTGTGCGGAAGGCCTGGACGGTGGCGAGGGTGCGAATCTCTACGGGGAGCTCGTTCCAAAGGGTCGGGGCTACTACTGAGAAGGCCCTCCTCCTTGTAGTTGCCAGCCGACACTGGCTGGCCGATGGTATACGGAGGAGGCCTAATCTATGTGATCTTATTGGTCGCAGGGATGTAATTGGCAGAAGGCGGTCTCTCAAGTATCCAGATCCACTGCCATGTAGGGCTTTATGGGTGACTAATAGCACCTTGAAGCGCATCCGGAGATCGACAGGTAGCCAGCGCAGCTCGCGGAGGATAGGTGTTATGCGGGTGAACCGAGGTGCACCCACAATCACTCGCGCGGCCGCATTCTGTACTAGCTGAAGTCGCCGGATGCTCTTCAAGGGCAGCCCCATGTAGAGCATGTCTTGTTCTTGCTGAAGATTTGTTCTCTGCCAGATTGGCGTGCAAAATTCACTTTTCATCGTGAATCCATGAATGAATTCCCTGAATTTTGTCTGTGTGTATGTGTGTGTGTGTGTGTGTGGGTGTTTCTGTGTGTGTGTGTGTGTTTAGACAGAGGACATTTGGCAACTTTCCAGACAGATCCACTTCGCTTTCTCCCCTGTTCTTGTCTCTTGATTAGAGAGGCAGCCCGGAACCCATTGTCCTTCTCCCTTTAACATATTCAAGGCACAGGACTTTTTTATCATTGTACGCCCGGATTTGTACGCTCTGTTTTACAGGTTGGCAAGGGAGCGGCTGCGATGGTCTTGCCATGGTTATTAGGCCTTATGGAGACCATTAGCACCTGGCTCAAGGAAGGCTCTTTGTTTTGACATGAAGGGGTTGGGTGCATGGATGGGCGGGGAAAGTGTGCAAGGACAGTTATCCATTCTTCCCAGGAATCAATTCCATTCGGCTGTTTCCGAAAGCAGCACTTATAGGGGCGTCCATCCTTGGGAACGTTCAGATGGGTGGACTTCAATTCCCAGAATTTCCCCAGCCAGGTGGCTGACTGGGGAACTAGGTAACGCCATCAGTGTGTCTCTCTGACATTCATGTAGGCTGAAAGCCGACGGGCATTTTCAAGCCAAACCGTAAAGATCGGAGTTCATTTCCTTCCCACCCGGATTTTGTCTTTCTCTCACCTCTTCTATTTCTTTACGAACGGTTTGCTAGATTTCCCCCCAAATTCAGGTGTTCCTCTCCTGCCCCCCCACCCCCAAAAAGCAAAAGGCCCTCCCCAAAGTGTCCTGCAGAGGGCAGCGCAGAGATTGAAGAGTGGCCTCTCTATCCCAGAGGCTCCTTTGAGCATCAAGAAGGGGAGAGATCACAAAGGAAATAAAAACACCGTACATAGACATTCTGGGACAATTGATGGGGAGGCTGTGTAAAAGCAGGCCATTGTCTAAACAACCCCAGGATTCTTGGCTTAGCCTTGTGGAAATCCTAAGTAGTTCCCTTACTCTGTCCCCCAACCCTTAGCCTGAACTACAGAACTAAGCTGTCCAAAGAAGTTTTTGAACCTCCTTCCAAGCTCAAGATCAAAGGCCAGAGAGGGCATAAAACCAAGGAGTTACAGCATCTCGGTCTCTTTTTTCTTCTTCACCCAACATCTGGAAGCAGGGGATTCCCCTTTTCTGTTCAGGAGCTCCAGCCATGTGATCCTGTCCACCATTAAACCATCTTTCCAAGCAGCCCCCATGTTTCCAGTATCTTTTTCCCCTCACTTGGAACTGAACCCAGAAGGACATTTCTTCCAACAGCTGATATTCCGTGGCCTTAGGTTCTTCTCTCTTAGAGATGTTTTTCGATCTCAGTCTGGCTTCCTTCCTAAAAAAGAGCAATCCGTTCTTCTTGGAGATAGACCATGCTCCCTTGAAACAGCCTCATTGCCCATTGGCTCTTCAGCCTTGGCAGTTCTCTCCCTCCCTCCCTCCCTCCCTCCCTCCCTCCCTCCCTCTCTCTCTCTTTGACGCTTGAGGCCTGAGCAAAAACATTTCTCAGTGCCCAGTCGAGCTCAGCGTGGCATCGGAGCGTGGTTCCCTCCTGAACTTCTCATTTGTCATTTCCCCGTGAGTCATGTCCCTTGCTTCTACTTCCTTGCAAAACGATGATCGGTTTCTCAGATTTCCTGAAGGGGAAATGCTAAAGGCCGGCCTGACTGCAGCCTCTTTGACTTGGCTGCCCTTCGTTTCTGAGTAGGCTAAATGGATTTTCCTAAGGCAGCTGGTGAATCCATTATGGAGCCTCGAGGAACTGGTCTTTAGATCCGAATGGAGACATCCTCACAATGGGCACAAGAAGGATTCCTTCTTGGATTCTCAAGGGAGCAAGAGAAGACTGCTCCTGTTCTGACCGAGGCTTTCCAAGAGCATGAAGCAAACTCTTGGTCCCGACAAAAAACCCTTTTATTAATTTGCTGTGAATTCCACTCAATTCACATCCAGCAAAGTCTTTTGAGGGAGGATTTACAGTCACAGACCTTATCTGGCTTGGAGAGCTGCCAGGCTGATATCTGCAGAACTTAGCAAGGAGTCTCGGAGAGTCACGAAACAATTAAGCGAACTCATGGTCTCCTGTAAACTCCACTCCCCTTTCACTCCTCTTTTTCTTCCTCTGGGAGGGCCATTCATCATCCATCTCTGGCTTTACTCCCAAGTCAACTCCTGTTCTTAGCTGTTCCCTTCGTCTGGCAACTCTGTGCAGAGTTGCAAGCTGTTCTTCTGCCTCACTTGATGTCTGACTCTGAAGGCAGCTGATCACTGGCATATGGCCTGTTCTGACCTAGCGTTCCTGATACAATAAAAAGCACACGCTTAGTCCCAAATAGTTGTAAAGAGTCCTACAGTAGTCTGCCAAAGTCCTTCAGGATAGGTCTGATAAGGCACCCACCTCTATCTTCCTTGAAACGCTGCCAAAGACTTAATTGGCAATTGGCTTGGCAAGGCCACACAGAGCAAAGAGTCAAAACAGAGCTTCAGAGAGTAAACTGACCAGCATGAACCAAGTTGCTTCCTGCAAAGGCTCACATGCCTTTGCTACTCCTTTATGTCATATGGGAGGGGCCAATCACTTCCAAGCCTTACTCCCGAGTTGTTCCTTCTGTCTTAACTGTTCTTGCCTTCTGGCAGTTCTGCGCATGGGCACACTGGGAACAGGGGGAGTCTGTTCCTCTGCCTTGCTGCTGTCTGACTCTGGAGGCAGCACATAACAGATGGCTGTGGCCCCCTCTCTGCCTCCGACGCAGAGCCCTCATCTGAGCCTTCCCCAGGCTCCAGGACTGGCCCATCTTCCACCCCAACCTCCTCACTGTCCGAATCTGCTGCCAGCTAAGCTGGCCATTGGCGAGCCGCAACAGCTCCAGTTAGGAAGGATCTGGCCTTAGCCAGAACCCCATCTCCAGAACTGTGTCCTGTTCTGGACAGATCCCAGTAAGAAATGTTCGGAGAAGAGCTTAAGTCAGCGTTTCTCAACCTTGTCAAATGCTGGCTGGGGAATTCTGGGAGTTGAAGTCCAGACATCTTCAAGTTGACAAGGTTGAGAAACACTGGCTTAAGGGAAAGACAAAAGTGGAGGATCAGCAGATTAGAAGTGAAGTCATGCAAGGAGAGATGGAAAGGATGCTTGTGTAAGAGAGGACAACTCTTCAAGTATCTGAAAAGGTGTCATGCAGAAGATCAAGGCCAGAGTGCTGGAATTGAGATCAGGATTAGGGGACAGGAAAGTGGATCCCACCTGAACATTAGGAAAGATTTCACAATGATTACAGCAGCTCAGCAAGCAAACCAACGACCCCAAGAGGTGATCAGCTTGTGAGGATATCTTGAAGCAATGGCTAAACAGCTTTCTAACTAGTATATACCATATTTTCAGACTATAAGATGCTCTGTTATATAAGATGCACCAAGATTTTGAAGAGTAAGTAAGAAAAAAAAGCAGGCTTCAGCAGGGCTGGGGGAAGGCAAAAATGCTCCTGTTTTGGTGAAAAACAGGCAGAAAGAAGTATGTTTTTTTGCAAAAACAGGGGCATTTTTGCCTTCCCCTAGCCCTGCTGAAGCCTGCAGAGTGCTTCTGGGGGCTGGGGGAAGGCAAAAACGCTTCCATTTCTTTTGCAAAAAACTGCCAATTTTGGGGCCGTTTTTTTTTGCAAAAATGGGATGCGGGAGTGGGGCTTCAGGAGCCCAAAAATGGCTGCATTCGATGTATAAGACGCACCAACATTTCCACACTCTTTTAGGGGGGAAAAGGTGTGTCTGATTCTCCCAAAAATATGGTATGTTTCTGCAATGTGTAGAAGGTAAGATGCCAAGGCCTAAATGAATGTGTCCAATCTCCATCTATGATTTTATGATTTTCCATGGAAGCCGCTGGGCTACAAAAGAAGCCAGCTGACTTTCAAGTTAGCTCCAGCTGACCAAGGGAAGCAAACAGCTTCCAGTTTTCCTCATTCTGGGATTATGGGTCAACTTCTAAACTGGTGTCATTGGGCTACCAATTGCTTTATGAAGGCAGGAGCAGATGTGGGTAAACAGCAAGAAACTGCAAGGGGGGCTTCATCCCCCTTTTAAAAAAGCAAATAACCGAACCCTCTTTCCAATTTTGAAGCATAGATATTTCGAATTCAGCATTGCTGTTTCTACAAGATGGGAACAGAAGTGATTGATAGAAGCAATCGGAGAGCAAAACCTTCTGGATTTTGAAAATCCCATTCATTTTCTATCCCACTCATTTTGGAGATTATTTTATAGCTGGACTCCATTCAGGAGTCTAAGGTTCTTGCCAATTTTTTTTTTGGCAAGCTTTCTTTCTTCCTTTCTTCCTTTTTACTTTTTTCTTCCTTCCTTTGTTCCTCTCTCTTTCTTCCTCTCTTTCTTCCTTTCTTTTTCTCTTCTTTCTCTCTCTCTCTCTTTCTTCCTCTCTTCCTTTCTCTCTCTCTTCTTTCTTTCTCTCTCTCTCTTTCTCTCTCTCTCTTTCTTTCTCTCTTTCTTCCTTTCTCTCTCTCTTCCTTCTCTCTCTCTTTCTCTCTCTCTGTTTCTCTCTCCGAGATGGTGCAGTAGTTAGAGTGCAGCACTGCAGCCACTTCAGCTGACTGCTAAGCTGCAGTTCGGCTGTTCAAATCTCACCGGCTCAAGGTTGACTCAGCCTTCCATCCTTCCGAGGTGGGTAAAATGAGGACCCGGATTGTTGTTGGGGGCGATATGCTGACTCTGTAAACCGCTTAGAGAGGGCTGAAAGCCCTATGAAGCGGTATACAAGTCTAACTGCTATTGCTATTGCTATTTCTTTCTCTTTTTCTTCCTCCCTCCTTCTCTCCCTCCCTCTTCCTTCCTTCCTCCCTCCCTGCCTGCCTCTTCTTTCTTTCTTTCGTTCTTTCTTTCTTTCTTTCTTTCTTTCTTTCTTTCTTTCTTTCTTTCTTTCTTTCTTTCTTTCTTTCTTCTGATGTGAAACCCAAGGTTATTTGGATAGCCCATTGGCCAACATTTCCTCCAGAATAAATAGTCAACATGACAGCTCGAGCTCTTCCAAGCTGCATCTCTAAAAGCTCATTAAGGCTCCCGGGTCCAGCTGGAAGGTACCCAGGCCAGGGCAGAGAAAATCATTCCTTTGTGCAGAATTCTAATTTTGATGGGTCTGGCTTGCAAGTCGAAAATGCACAGCTAGGTGTCATTGTCTCTAGAACCAACCACAACAACACAAATGGATGGGGAAACTTTTCACTGGCTAAAATGCCAACACAGAGACATCATTGCTCGTAGTGATTAGAAGTTGTTCTTGGAAGGCCAAGGTAACCAAAGCAGGTGAGGTTTTCATAGTTTGTTTTTAAGCAGAGGGGTCTCCAAACTTGGCAACTTTAAGACTTCTGGACTTCAACTCCCAAAAACCCTGCCGGTTGGGGAATTCTGGAACTTGAAGTCCACAAGCCTTAAAGGTGTCAAGTTTAGGGACTCCCCTTGTTTTAAAAGAAATCCATAATTCTGCCACCAAGTCCAGGTACCACAGTAGGTAATTTAATTAAATCAAATCGGGCCGTGGCGTTAATAAATGGCAGTAAACACGAGCTTTCCCACCGCCCGTGGCTAGACGAGACCATGGCCTCCCTCCAGTTAATTGGTTTAAGTGCCTGAGCATCTGCGCTTCCGTGGATATGAAAGCTATACATTTCTGCCCCAGCCAGATGCCGTCACTGTGATATCCCCCCCCCCCCAGCTCGCTGATCTATGGCAGATTTTAGCTTGATTCTCGGAGGGCTGCATCTTGCTGAGTCAATGGGCAGCGGATTTGGTACAGAGAAAAATGATTTCATCACCAGGATGAGTTTCCTTGGCAGATGTTCAGCCATGGGACCTGGAAAACACCGGGAAGTGATCAGAGAAGAGA
>NC_045553.1:48506642-48549142 GCF_009769535.1 Thamnophis elegans
GAGTGCAGCACTGCAGCCACTTCAGCTGACTGCTAAGCTGCAGTTCGGCTGTTTCAATCTCACCGGCTCAAGGTTGACTCAGCCTTCCATCCTTCCGAGGTGGGTAAAATGAGGACCCGGATTGTTGTTGGGGGCGATATGCTGACTCTGTAAACCGCTTAGAGAGGGCTGAAAGCCCTATGAAGCGGTATACAAGTCTAACTGCTATTGCTATTGCTATTTCTTTCTCTTTTTCTTCCTCCCTCCTTCTCTCCCTCCCTCTTCCTTCCTTCCTCCCTCCCTGCCTGCCTCTTCTTTCTTTCGTTCGTTCTTTCTTTCTTTCTTTCTTTCTTTCTTTCTTTCTTTCTTTTTTCTTTCTTTCTTTCTTCTTTCTTCTGATGTGAAACCCAAGGTTATTTGGATAGCCCATTGGCCAACATTTCCTCCAGAATAAATAGTCAACATGACAGCTCGAGCTCTTCCAAGCTGCATCTCTAAAAGCTCATTAAGGCTCCCGGGTCCAGCTGGAAGGTACCCAGGCCAGGGCAGAGAAATCATTCCTTTGTGCAGAATTCTAATTTTGATGGGTCTGGCTTGCAAGTCGAAAATGCACAGCTAGGTGTCATTGTCTCTAGAACCAACAACAAACACAAATGGATGGGGAAACTTTTCACTGGCTAAAATGCCAACACAGAGACATCATTGCTCGTAGTGATTAGAAGTTGTTCTTGGAAGGCCAAGGTAACCAAAGCAGGTGAGGTTTTCATAGTTTGTTTTTAAGCAGAGGGGTCTCCAAACTTGGCAACTTTAAGACTTCTGGACTTCAACTCCCAAAAACCCTGCCGGTTGGGGAATTCTGGAACTTGAAGTCCACAAGCCTTAAAGGTGTCAAGTTTAGGGACTCCCCTTGTTTTAAAGAAATCCATAATTCTGCCACCAAGTCCAGGTACCACAGTAGGTAATTTAATTAAATCAAATCGGGCCGTGGCGTTAATAAATGGCAGTAAACACGAGCTTTCCCACCGCCCGTGGCTAGACGAGACCATGGCCTCCCTCCAGTTAATTGGTTTAAGTGCCTGAGCATCTGCGCTTCCGTGGATATGAAAGCTATACATTTCTGCCCCAGCCAGATGCCGTCACTGTGATATCCCCCCCCCCAGCTCGCTGATCTATGGCAGATTTTAGCTTGATTCTCGGAGGGCTGCATCTTGCTGAGTCAATGGGCAGCGGATTTGGTACAGAGAAAAATGATTTCATCACCAGGATGAGTTTCCTTGGCAGATGTTCAGCCATGGGACCTGGAAAACACCGGGAAGTGATCAGAGAAGAGGGAGTGCATGTAAACAAGGGAACCTTCCTGAAAAACGAACTGGCCTTCAGCAGGAGATACTCGTGGAAATGGGGGCTTAATCCTGGCTTTCGCCATGGAAGACAGTGATGGGGAACCTTTTTGGCAACAAGGGCCCAAACCAGGACACATGTGCGTGTATGTGCATGTACCGGAGCACTGGAAATCTGAAGACCAGCTGGCCGGCTCACACATGTTCGTTTTGTCTGTTTTTGGGCCATTTTCAGGCCGTTTTTCAGATCATTTTCAAGCTGTTTTTGAGCTATTTTCAGGCCATTTTTGCCCCCCCCCAAACGCCCCAGAAACTGCCTGAAAATGGCCCAGAACTGCCTGGTTTTTGGCTTATTCTGGCGCTCCACTGCCCACAAAGACCAGCTGTATGGTGCACCAGAAACTAGATGAACATCTGGCAATAGTGCGCATGCCCACAGAGTCGGCTCTGCGTGCCACCTCTGGCATGTGTGCCATAGGGAGCCGAGGTGGTGCAGTGCTTAGGGTGCAGTACTGCAGGCCACTTCAGCTGACTGTTATCTGCAGTTCAGCGGTTCTAATCTCACCGGATCAAATCAAATCAAGCCTTCCATCCTTCCGAGGTGGGTAAAATGAGGACCCCGATTGTTGTTGGGGGCGATATGCTGACTCTGTAAACCGCTTAGAGAGGGCTGAAAGCCCTATGAAGCGGTAGATAAGTCTAACTATTGCTATTGCTATTGCTATCACGGATGTAAGGTTTGGTTCCTTGCTCATCCTGTCTCACGAGACCGACGGGAAAAATAAGCAGAGGACCAGGCTGGAGGTGAAGATGGCAACACTCCTGTCGATTATTGCATTCGTTATTGATTGGAGCTTGGTCTGGGATGTCGATAGAGATTCTCAGTCGTCCAGGTAATGGTTCTCCTGTGGGTGCTTTTTCCAAAAGGCAACTGAACTGTGTCGGGTTTTTCCCCCCCTTGAAAATGTTTCGCTTCTCATCTAAGAAGCTTCTCATCTAAGAAGCTTCTTCAGACGAAATGGTGGGTGGGGAAGAAAGGACTGATTTTCTTCGCAGTCTTCTGGTGGTTAGTATTCTGAAGGTCGGTCATTAGCCGTCTGAGAATATCTGTCTGGCAGTGGTGAGATTGAAAAAATGTTAGCAACCAGGTTCTTGAGAAATTTTGGAAACTTTACAATCCATAGGCTGCTCCTATGTTTTTTTTATGGATGATTCCCTACATTCCTTCCCTCCCTCCCATTTCCCTCCTTAACTTCCCCTCTTTTTCTCCTTCTTTCTTTCCTCCCTTCCTTTTTTCTTTCCTTCCTGTCTCCCTCTCTCTCTCTCTCATTCCCTCTTCCCTCCCTCTCTTTCCTTTCTTTCCCCTTTCCCTCCCTCCGTGGCATTATTAGTGCTGGCATTATTGAGAGAAAATGAAGGCCATTTAGAGTCAAGGCAATGCTTTCATCAGACACAGGAGTGATTGGCCATGTAGACACCAAGGGATGATGAAAAAAAACATTTTCCTTGTGATGTGAATCTTCTCCCACTGTTACAGAACAGAGAGTCCTACTTTGATTATACTACATTTGTAGAAAACTGGGCCCAATTCCTTTTTAACATAAGGCCTGCAGATGAACCACCATTTGGGGGGGGAGAGAAATATCATGTTCAAACAGAAGCATCAGAATTCGACCTCTCTCTCCCCCCCCCCCCAATGTTCATTTCAACCAAGCCCTTCCTGGTGCATTCATGGCAAGCCCTGATTGCAAACAATATTAGTGAAACAGATGATCACGTTCTGGGTTGTTGGCCAGCGACTCGGGGCTTCTGGCATCGAATCGGCCCCTGCTGCTTCTCCACAAAAAAAAAAATTAGGTTCTCCCAACTTCACAAAGGTTACGGTGGGGAGGGGGGGCAGAGAGCATCTCTTCTTCTCAGTGTTTCTTTGTCAACTCTGGATTTTAAGGCTCACCTTCATGTTTGGTCAGAAATGCCAGTCCCTTGGCTGAATTGGGCTGCTCAATTCACACACACACACACACACACACACAAACACAAACACATACACAAACACACACACACACACCATCCAAAGTAGCAAAATCAAATGCCTTCTGTCTCCACACCAGCTCTTCCCCTTAGAAGAATTAATGGTTCAACAATCTTCCATGCCTTTGGATTCTTCTATTTCAAAAGTTTATTTCTTTTAAGGCAAACATTTCATCATTCCTCAATCAGTAAAACATTGAAGTACAATTTCTTATATATCAAAATAATTCTAGTTTACCACCAAATTCTTGTCTAGCCTAATATATCCCCTCCCCCCTCCACCCTCTCCCCCAAACCCCCTCCACCTTCCCCCCCCCGACTTCCCAGAACCCGTACACAGTATGGATTTCTAACAAACACAGTCTAAAATCTATTGAGAAAAAAAAAAGAAATAAAAAAAATTAATAACATTCTACCTTGACCTTAGCTTCTTCTTGCTGAACTAACTTTAAACAATTTAAATCATTTCTGATCTTAAGCATAGGCTAACTGGGATTTCTTGGTCCCGTATTTATTTTGTATATAGTCAATCCATTTTTTCCAGTCTCGTTTATATATCTCATTTGAGTGATCTTTAAGATATGCCGATATTTTAGCCATCTCGGCTAAGTTTGTAACTTTCAATGTCCATTCTTGAGTTGTAGGCAAGTCTTCCTTCTTCCAGTATTGCGCCACCAACAGTCTTGCTGCCGTTATTAGGTGCAAAATCAAGTTAGTCTCTACCACTGTAAAGTCAGTACATATACCTAAAATAACTGAGGAGTAAACTTTATCCTTCTTTTAAAAATATTTTGCATGACCCACCATATTTTATCCAAAATGCCTTAACCTTTTGGCAGGTCCACCATATATGAAAATATGTAGCATCGAGAGAGCCACACCTCCAACATTTAGGCTGTAAGTTCGGATACATAGAAGCCAGCTTTTTAGGATCTAAGTGCCATCTGTAGAACATCTTATAAAAAATCCATGCCTTTGGATTCTTGAAGGGGCAGCTTTGGGGGAATGCAGCCAGATGTACCTGGGACAACCCATTTGCTGTGGCACACAACCAGGAGTTACTCTCCCAGGACTAAATTATGCTCAGATAGCAATAGCAATAGCAGTTAGACTTATATACCGCTTCATAGGGCTTTCAGCCCTCTCTAAGCGGTTTACAGAGTCAGCATATATTGCCCCCACAGTCTGGGTCCTCATTTCACCCACCTCGGAAGGATGGAAGGCTGAGTCAACCCTGAGCCGGTGAGATTTGAACCGCTGAACTGTAGATAGCAGTCAGCTGAAGTGGCCTGCAGTACTGCACCCTAACCACTGCGCCACCTCGGCTCTCTACAGATAACCAAGCAACACTTTCTTTCCCCATTCCACGCACACAGGAGCTGCTTCTGCATGCGGAGAGGCTGAGAGGCTGCCCTTCGCTGTCTCGCCAGAGCATAGAACCGTGATGGCCAACCTTTTCAGCACCGAGTGCCAAAACTGAAGCGTGTGTGCAAGGGGGTGCTGGGAACCCGAAGAGCAGCTCCCTGGTGTGTACCTGCAAAAGCACTGGAGACGGGGAGAGCAGTTCCTCGGCTCACAGGCTTCCAGTTCCTGGCATGTGTGTGCATTTCAGTCACCTAGTCTTCCAGTTACTGGCATGCATGCCCATGCGAAGACCAGCTGGCCACTGTGTACGTGCATGCTGGAAACCGGAATCTCAGCTTCCTGGTGTGACATGTGCACCAGAACCCGGAAGAGGAATGGGAAATGCCGATCACCTCCACACGACCCATTAGATCTCATCGTTTAGGCCTCCTCCGAGTTCCATCCGCTGGCCAATGCCGACTGGCCACCACGCGGAGGAGAGCCTTCTCGGTGGTAGCCCCGACCCAATGGAACGATCTCCCCGTGGAGCTTCGTACCCTCACCACCCTCCAGACCTTCCGCACAGCCCTTAGAATCTGGCTCTCCGTCAGGCCTGGGGCTAAAGATTGTTACCCGCCCAAATGATATGAATGTTGCGTTTTAAACATGTATTGTCTTATATGTAAAAGTTTGTCTTTTCCCCCCCTTGGATTGTGAGCCGCCCTGAGTCCCCCCAGGGAAAAGGGCGGCATACAAATAAACAATCTAAATCTAAATCTTGAGCCGAGGTGGCGCAGTGGTTAAATGCAGCACTGCAGGCTACTTCAGCTGACTGCAGTTCAGCAGTTCGGCTGTTCAAATCTCACTGGCTCAGGGTTGACTCAGCCTTCCATCCTTCCGAGGTGGGTGAAATGAGGACCTGGATTGTTGTTGGGGGCAATATGCTAACTCTGTAAACCGCTTAGAGAGGGCTGAAAGCCCTGTGAAGCGGTATATAAGTCTAACTGCTATTGCTATTGCTAAATCTAAATGGCTGGCCTGCCCAGAGAGATGGCTCTGCATGGCACTTCTGGCACTCGTGGACAGAGAACCATCATTGTTAAATTATTTGAATCCCACCAATGGATGAGGGGTGGGAAAACTGAAGTGGAAAACAAAACTGGAACCCAGTGGCTTTGTGGCTACTCCGTCTGGGGACTCAAAGAAAGGAGGGACACCAAGAACCGTGAAAAGCCAAAGCTGGTGCAAATCAAGAACATGTATTAATGCAAAATGAGGAAAAGGCCTTAAATCCCACCCACCCCTATGCTGTGAGTAAAAAAAACAGCTATACAAACTAAGGGTTAAACCTTCACAGTCATCTTTCTATTTTTCTATTTATCTTTAATTCAGGTACGGGAGGAGCAGTTAGCGCGAAGCCGAAGCTGCTTTTGAAATATGCATCACTGTCTTCCAAACAAACGTGTCCCATTTCACAGCAGGAGGATCCGACAAAGTATAAATGTACTCCGCTAAAAATCCTGCGGGAAGTGTTCGGTGGGCTGGGGATTTGGAGTCGAAAGGGGGTTAAGCGCGGAAGGAGGGAGAGACCGATTTGCCTTAAACTTTCTGAAGAATGGAAGGAAGAGGAATCCGACAGCCCTTGATTCATTTAAACTCTGGCATATTTAGGTCAAAATCCATCTTGTCAAAAATATATAACTTTGCACGCAGCACTTTTAACTAGAGAGGATGGGTGAGGGGGGGGAACGAGAGGAAGAACATATGCTGGAGATGAAGAAAGGATAAATCATACGCCACTTGCTGCCTTGCCTTCAGAAAGATCTATCTCCTACTCGGAATGCATAAATATGTTAGTAAGATCTGCTCAGTGTAATACACGCGAGGAAAAGATGTGGAAAACGGCAAAGGGAGGTTTGTGTGAGAATTTAGGCTTGTGCTCTCGGCTGGAGTTGGGAGACTGGGCTGCAATGACAAATTATCACCATTAAATTGTGGCAGAAAATAGCAGAGGCCCAGTTTCACTTTCTTGGCCACCTGGTGGATCCCAGGTGCTCCCGATTCATTTCCAGCACCATCCCTAGGAGACTGTGCTTGCCTTTGAAATGGCACCCCAACAAGTTCTCCTCCAAGCCACATGGCCGAAAGACATTAGCAATAGCACTTAGATTTGGGGTTATGTGAACAATATGTCAGCAGAACATTGGCAGAATTCTATAAAACATTGGTATAGGACAGGAGAGGGCAATTAATTTCCACAAGCGGCCACATGAGAAACAGGGACTGTTGTGGAGGGTTGAACTGAGGAACCGAGGTGGCGCAGTGGTTAGAGTGCAGCACTGCAGGCTACTTCAGCTGACTGATAGTTCGGCTGTTCAAATCTCACCGGCTCAAGGTTGACTCAGCCTTCTATTCCGAGGGGGTAAAATGAGGACCCGGATTGTTGTTGGGGGCAATATGCTGACTCTGTAAACCGCTTAGAGAGGGCTGAAAGCCCCATGAAGCGGTATATATGTCTAACTGCTATTGCTAGTGCTAACTACTAGGGCTATGAAGGTGCATGCATGCAATTTGGGGGAAAAAAGCAATCATCATCAAAATAAAACCAATGTTTAAAAAGAACTTTTATTGGGACGAGGGCGCACACTCATTTATATTTGACTAGTTGATAACCCGGCATTGCCTGGCTATTTATTTATAGGGGGAAACTGTCCGGACCAAATGTAATTTCTAATGTTAGATATTCCCCTTACCAGACGTAGCCCCCTTGTGGAGCACTGTGAAGCCATTACCACGGCAACCCCACTGCGCTGCACAGTAGAAGCGGCAGTACAGTAGAAGCCATTTTAAGGCACAACATGCTGTATCGTAACAGAAACCTTCCCCAAGAGGGGGGGTAGGGGTGTCTTACCCCACAATGTTTGTTTCCAGAAAGTAAGTCATCTGTGTACCAAGTTTGGTGGAAAATTGCTTGAGGCATTCCAGAGTTATGCTGGGACGGACGGACGGACGGACGGACACACACACACACACTTCTAATTTCCGATTCTGATGTGGGCTGAAAAGGGAGAGCCAGAGTGCCGGAGTCCCCAGGTTGCGGGAAAATGTTTCTCAACCGTGTCAACTTTATGTTGTGTGAACTCCCCAGGGTAATCCTGTCAACTGAAGTCCACCCACTTTAAAGTGAAGAGGTTGAGAATCACTGACATAGAGAGAGATGGAATAAGGACACTGGTCCAGAGTTGCTTTGGATAGTGGCACCTCCTGCAAACACCCCCTGTTGCAAAGGGAAGGCTGGGCAGGGGGAATATTTTGCAGTCTTCTCACATTTCGGTGTCCTTAAAATGATGGCTGTCAGATAAATGGGGGGGGGGGGCAGTGGAGAGATGCCAGTAGCTCCTTCCAGGTATGCAGATCATGGCTAAAGGAAGAATGCAATTGACAAGCGCAGAGAACGGTCCCTTCCATGCTTGCTTGCCTTCAGTCAGGAACCAAATCTGATAAATTGAGCAGAAAGAAGCATTGAAGCTTCCAGGGAGCCACTAGCAAGCAATTCCTCATCTGGCTGTATGACTGACAGTTGTCTCCAAGAAGTCATTTCCCTAATTCATTCTCACCTGCCCCACTGGCCCGTCTGGGGAGAGGAAGTGCAAAGTATCTTCTTTCTTCTTTCTTCTTCTTCTTCTTCTTCTTCTTTTCTTCTTCTTCTTCTTCTTCTTTTCTTCCTCTTCCTCCTCTTCCTCCTCCTCCTCCTCTCTTCTTCCTCCTCCTCCATCAAATTTATCTTAAAAATTACTGCTGACATTATGTGTATGATAATATCTGTTAAAGGAGTATGTCAGCCTCACTAGGAAATCAACTTGACAAGACTTCATTGTTCTTAAGATTGGTTCTAGCAACAGAAATTTTCAAGTCTAATTGTGCTGTATCCATCTCCTCCTTACACCTTACAGCCACTTCTGAACATTATCTGCCTCTTTTGGACTTAAAAAATGCTTCCGCGCCATTCCCGCATCTCTCCATCAAGTCATCCCCCTTACTCTCTAGAGCAGGAGTCTCCAACCTTGGCCACTTTAAGACTTGTGGACTTCAATTCCCAGAATTACTGAGCCAGTTGGCTGAGGAATTCTGGGAGTTAAAGTCCACAAGTCTTAAAGTTGTCAAGGTTGGAGACCCCGCTTTAGACGGTGTGACACAGAAGATCAAGTTCTGTTTTCTATCACATTGGAATTCAACACATGGAATAAGTCTTAAGTTACAAGGAAAGGGGATTTTGATTGTATATTAGGAAGAACCCTTAATGATGAGAAGAACTTAATAGTGAGACCCATTATCGAGAGAGACAATGGTTCCTTCTCCCTTCATTGTTCAGGGAAGCAGGAGAGTCATTTGTCAAGGGACTTTAATTTGGATTTCTAGAACATGGATCCTTTCCAGCCCACACGTCAGCTGGGGAGCAGAATATATTTTTGGCAAAAGCAACCAAAATCAATTCTGTGTGTAAATTCCAGCTGTTTAGCAGATTCAAGAGAGTTTTTGATTTGGTTCAAGACAGTTTTTGGTTTTCTAGTGGAAATTCTTTTGGGTTAATATAGTTTTCCAGTGGCTTTTCCCACCCTTGGGGAGAAAAATATCCTAGGATTGTAGCAAATGAGCTTTTGAAGCTGTCCATCAAAGCTATTAACATGGAAATTGGTGGATGGTTTTTCTGAAAATGTGTCAGGGTAGGTGAAGAACTTCAAGGAGCCGAGGTGGCGCAGTGGTTAGGGTGCAGTACTGCAGGCCACTTCAGCTGACTGTTATCTGCAGTTCAGTGGTTCTAATCTCACTGGCTCAAGGTTGACTCAGCCTTCCATCCTTCCGAGGTGGGTGAAATGAGGACCCAGACTGTGGGGGCGATATGCTGACTCTGTAAACCGCTTAGAGAGGGCTGAAAGCCCTATGAAGCGGTATATATAGCAATAATAAATAGCAATAACAGTAGACTTATATACCGCTTCATAGGCCTTTCAGGCCTCTCTAAGCGGTTTACAGAGTCAGCATATTGCCCCCAACAACAATCTGGGTCCTCATTTTACCCACCTCGGAAGGATGGAAGGCTGAGTCAACCCTGAGCCAGTGAGATTTGAACCGCTGAACTGCTGATCTAGCAGTCAGCCTGCAGTGCTGCATTTAACCACTGCGCCACCTTGGCTCATATATAATATAAGTCTAACTGCTATTGCTATTGCTATTCAGGACTTTCTCAAGGACAGGACTTCCCTAGAAATGGTAGTAGCTGGCTTCTGGTGACTTCCTTGAGAGGCTGTGGATAGGTGAGCAGCCAAGGAATGACGTAAGCATAGTACACAAATTGTCTGCTACAACATCCTACCTGTCAAGAACTACTTCAGCTTCTACCTCAATAATATTCAGGCAAACAAGAGATACAAACTCAAGGTCAACCGCTCCAAACTCGATTGCAGAAAATACTTCAGCAACAGAGTGGTCAACACCTGGAATGCTCTACCTGACTCTGTTGTTACATCTTCTAACCCCAGAGCTTCAACCTCAAACTGTCCACCGTGGACCTCACCCCATTCCTAAGAGGTCCGTAAAGGGGGCGTGCATAAGCGCACCAGCGTGCCTTCCGTCCTTGTCGTGCAGTCCCCATTGATTTGTATTCATTTCCTTTGTTCATGTCCATGTTTATATTTATGCCTGCTATCTTGTACATGTTTGGCAAACTAATAAATACAAATAAATACAAAGGTGCTAATACTTGGGGAGAGGACTGTTCCCATGTGGGAAAGCGCACTCAACCCTTCGCCCTTCTGTCTTACTAACCAAGTGCACGGATTCCCTTCTAGGCAAAACGGGTGAGCATCAGGGAGAAGTTGAAGGGGCTTCTACTATACTTTTGAACAGGGATTTCTCCCACATTTGTATAGAAGGAAAAAAGTAAAACCAGGTGGATTTATTCAGCTTGAGAATCAAGCATCTTCTTGAGATGTTCCCTCCTTCAGGGATCAAAGCATGTCTCCCACTGGCCCATTTCTTTTTATGAGAACTGTACAGTTTTTTTCCAGGGAGGGAGGGATTATTGGATCAGGATTGATTCTAAGGTTATGAGCTCATTGCCTCTCTGTCTCTCTATCTCTGTCTCTCTCCCCCCTCTCCCACTCCTTCCTTCTCCCTCTCCCTCCCACCCACTCTCTTTCTTCCTCCTCCCTCCTCCCTCCCTCCCTCTCCCTCCCTCTTCCTCCCTCTGTCTTTCTCCCTCTCTCTCTTTTCTCCCTCCCTCCCTCCCTCTTTCTCTCCCTCCCCCTCTCTCCCCCTTTCCATCACTCCTATGTCTGGTCAACTTCTCTCCAGCCAAGGAGTCCTTCATGTTGAAACACTGCAGATCAAACATGTCCATCTTCAGGAGAGGAAGGGTGAAGCTGAAGAGGTCTCACTTGCTTGAGAGCATGATGAAGTGTGTGTGGTGTGTGTAGGTAGATGATTATCTCCACCGAGGAGTCAGGACTGCTGGCAGGTTTCAGAGTTCCACACATTCTCCCAGGAGTAGATTCAGACCAGGATCACAGATGCAGCTGGAGAGCCTGGTCTGAATCTACTCCTGGGAGGAGAATGTGTGGAACTCTGAAACCTGCCAGCAGTCCTGACTCCTCAGTGGAGATAATCATCTACACAAGAGTCAAAATCTCGGTGCATCTTATACACTGGTGCATCTTATAGTCTGAAAAATATGGTACTTAAGAACCATACAGAGCTGCCCACAGCTAGCTGAAGGATGGGAGGCTACATAAATGTTTTAACTAAATAAGATAAATAAACAATATAATTAGGGTCTCTGCCCCATTGGGACATCCCTGTCTGACTTGATCTTCCCATCCGACCCAAAGGTCATGGGCTTTTTAAGCGTGGAGATGCCACTTACAGAAACAGCTGCGGTTCCTCCTCCTCCCATGAATTTGTCTATTCTAATTTTTTTTAAAGCTGGCAGCTACAGCACAGCTTGCAGGAGCAAATGCTCACAACCATAACTGCAGCTATTGGGGGGGGGGGGAAGTAAAAGTAGGCATATTTTTCTTAAAGAGACAGCAGTGCTGAAGCCCAGCACTTACTCCCTGAGTAGAAGTAGCTGAGCAGAGGCAATCAATGTGCAAGAATTTGTGTTTGCTCCTGGCCTCTGGTGGAATGATCTTCCATCTACTTTAGCCAGATCAGTGGAATCTAATAATAGAACAAGCTTGCTATGACTGTTCAGAGATGGTCCGTCTGGACCATCTTCTCTACATGGGCCACTGAACTGAATCAAACATAAAATAGTTTGTACACTGTAATAAGCAGATCATTCGTTGTGTATTATTGCAGCTTCTCACCGCTATTGAATGATGCTCCCCTTTCCTGGACCAATCCTACTACAGTAACCCCCTTGCTAGTGAGAGAGCTGGCTGAGCAAAGGCTGCAGAGGGACATACAATGAATCCTCCCCACCTTAGAGAAACAAGGAGAGAGGAAGTGGGAAATTACTTGCCACTAACAAAAGGGGGAAAGGTGAGGATACTAGGGAATTCAAGTCATTCTGAACGTAGAGCTTGGAATCCAAGGCCAGGAAGTCTTGAGATGGCATTTGTCCTGGGTATTAAAATTTACATATCGGCTACATTGGGCTAAGAATGAGAAACAACAAAAAAGCAGTGGCACAACCTCTAAAGTGGCTGTTTTGACCTAGGATTTCCCAAAAAGCAGGAAACCCCTTTTATTAAATGAATGTGAATTCCTCTCCTTCACCTTCAGCAAAGGCCTGGCAAACAGTCTTTCAAAGGAATATTTATGACCACAGACCTTATCTATCTTGAAAAGCTGCCATGTCAATAGTTTCCAAAGGAGGCGCTGTGCAAGGAAAGGCTGGGCACAGAGTCTCTGAGATTCACGGACAGATCTTCACACTCCTGAAATGAATCTAACCAAACGAACAAATTATTTCCTGCAAAAGCCCACCCCCCTTTCGCTCCCCTTTTGTTTCCTATGGGAGGGGCCATTCACCATCCACCTGTGGCTTTCCTCCCAAGTCGACCCTGATTTCTGAGCTGTTCTTTTCTTCTGGTAGCTCAGCGCATGCGCACACTGGGAACAGGCTCCAGCTGTTCCTCTGCCTCACTGGTGTCTAGGTCCAAAGGCAGCAAATAACCTTGGTCCCACCTCTGCCTCCGATGCAGAGCCTCATCAGAGCCTCCCCCAGCCTCTAGGTCAGGCCCATGTTCCTCCCCAACCTCCGCACTGTCTGACTCTGCTGCCAGCTCTGCTGGTCACTGGCGGGCCCCAACAGTTGCATCTATCCAACCTGTAGGGCAGGGAGGTAGGGGGTGTTATGGGTCCCTTCTCCTAATATGGTCCATCTGGGGACCAAGAAGAAGCGCCTTCTCCAGGTGGCTCCCTCTTAGGGAGCATCATCTCTGCAGAGATAAGGTTGGCTCCCACTCTTACGAAAGGTCCTGAAGACGTGGTTTTGCCAGCAGGCCTCAAAACCCCAGGGTGATACGAAGCTTGTCTTGTAGTTGGTGCGATTGTTGTTGTTAGGGGTGGGTTTATCTTTGTAAGCCACCTGGAGTTACCATAAGTGAGTTGTGCAGCCTTATGTGAGCCGGGGTGGCTCAGTGGTTAAATGCAGCACTGCAGGCCACTTCAGCTGACTGCTAGTTCTGCAGTTCGGCTGTTCAAATCTCAAGGGCTCAGGGTTGACTCAGCCTTCCATCCTTCCGAGGTGGGTAAAATGAGGACCCGGATTGTTGTTGGGGGCGATATGCTGACTCTGTAAACCGCTTAGAGAGGGCTGAAAGCCCTATGAAGCGGTATACAAGTCTAACTGCTATTGCTATTGCTAATAGCAGTCAAAGCAAGCAGAACTCCCCTGGGTTCTGCATCCCTGGCTGGGCCACCCCGAGTAACAGGAAAACGCCCTCTTGCTGCAGGCCACCCAAAGCCAGGAGGAGGCAGACAAGTGTGACTTTAGCTAGGGCCCTGCATGGGATGAGGAACCACACCATCCTTCCTGCCAGACTATTTGGAAAGACGTCAGGAATACCCCCAATTCCCCTGCCCCCCCCCTATTCCTTTCCACTCCTTGCTCCATAATCTACAGTACCTCTTACTCACACCAGATTCCGCCACCCCGTCAAGTGCGGCTCCCGTAGTCACAGAGATGTTCAGCTGAGCCAAAGAACCAGCATGCCATAAAATTCAATTAGTGTCACAGCTGCGCCTTTTTACCCCAGTGGAATTCTGCCTGGACGGAGCTGATTCTGCTAGCGATGGATCCTTCCCTTCCAGTTTTTATTCTTATAGCAATAGCAATAGCAGTTAGACTTATATGCCGCTTCATAGGGCTTTCAGCCCTCTCTAAGCGGTTTACAGAGTCAGCATATTGCCCACCACAGTCTGGGTCCTCATTTCACCCACCTCGGAAGGATGGAAGGCTGAGTCAACCTTGAGCCGGTGAGATTTGAACCGCTGAACTGCAGATAACAGTCAGCTGAAGTAGCCTGCAGTGCTGCATTTAACCACTGCGCCACCTCGGCTCTTGTTCTTCCTGCTTGAGGATTGCCTCCCCAGGCCCAAGAACCAGACACTCACACCCGGCAGGCAGGGTGACGATGACACCCCCTCTCATCAAATTTCAGTCATTGGGAAGTATTAATTATCTATGTCAGAGCGGTGCGACAGGGAAGTATGCGACTATGAGTTCTGCTCTGAATGGAGCCACCAGTAGGCTTCCCTTTGAGTTTCATGCCATGGTGGGCCTCTTGAATGGACTGTGGGAAGATGCTCCATATGATCTTGAAGAGTATCTGGAAGCTTCATGAGGAGGTGAGGTTACCTGGGTACTTGAGAGACCGCCTGCTGCCAATTACCTCCCAAAGACCCATTAGATCACACAGAGTAGGCCTCCTCCAGGTTCCATCTACCAGCCAATGTCATCTGGCCACTACCCGGGGGAGGGTCTTCTCTGTGGCGGCTCCAGCCCTTTGGAACGAGCTCCCCGCAGAGATTCGGACCCTCACCTCTCTCCAGGCTAAAACCTGGTTAAAACCTGGCTGTGTCGGCAGGCCTGGGGGTGATGAGTTCCCTTCCCCTCTCGAATCGTGTGGCTGTTGGTTGTTTTTAAATGCCCTGTATTTGTAGTTTTTGTGTTTTTCCCTTCCCCTCGTTGGGTTTGTGCGCCGCCCTGAGTCCCGCCGGGAATAGGGTGGCATATAAATAAAATGAAACTCGAAACCTAGAAGTCTTTGCATACCTGGAACTGCTGTTGAAGAAGGCCGGGGCCAGAGGAATACACACGATCCACCCAGAGATCTGGGATCCTAATTTTGAATCAGCTGTTTGTGCCAGATAAACTAGGCAGCCTTGCTCAGACTTTTTTCAATAACTGAATGCTCTGTCTCACTTAACAGAATAAGAGTTGGAAGGGACCTTGGAGGTCTTCTACTCCAACCCTCAGCTCAAGCAGGAACGCCTATACCTGTGATGGCGAACCTACGGCACACCTCTCTGGGGCATGCCAGCCATTGCCCCAGCCCAGCTCCAATGTGTATGGTCTTCAGGTCTCTACTGTGCATGTGCTGGGGCGGGGCACATGCAGGAGACCCGCTCGTGCATGCGCAGAGGGTGGGACACATGCACAAGGGGGAGCCCTCGCATTGCATTTTGGGGGCTCACGCAGCACCCCTGATCCCCGTTTTGGCTTCGGGTTGGTCCAGGAGGACTTCCAGACCCAAAACGGGGTGCAGAGGGGCACACCCCATTTTGGGCCTGGAAGGCCTGGAAGAGCTACCAGTTCTGTGGGCGTGGTTGTGGGCATGGATACTGCAAAATCTCCAATCCCATCCAGAGGTGGTATTTGCCAGTTCTCCAAACTACTCAAACTTCCGCTACCGGTTCTCCAGAACCTGCTGGATTTCACCCCTGAGTGGCATGGCTCGTAGTTGCGATGATGAACCAATTTCCTACGAAGTTGTCTTTATGTTTTAAAGCCTTGCAGAAGAATCCAGCAGAGGCATTTTGCAGCAATAAACTCGGGGTGGGACGAGAGGAAGATTTAGAAGCACAAGTGACTCTAAGAGGAGAATGTGAAAAGAAGTGAAACTGAAAAAGGTGGATCAATCTGAATCCTGCAATGTTGACTTGGCAAGCACACCTGTCATTTTATAGGGTGGCTGTTGAGAAATTGACTGCAAAAGGGATTTTTCTGCTATTGTGCATAACTATGAAAATGATTGCCTGCTCCCTCCCGTTCCAAAGTCATTTGGAAATTTACTATCAGCTTGTGAGAAAATGCACCACAGATAAGCCAGTATATTTTTCTTCTCTCAGGAAATGGATGGGCTGGGGGGTGGAGAAAGAGGGGGGGTGCAGAGGGAGAAATTGGGCTAGGGAAAAGACATCGCCAAACAGGTTCGTGTGTCTTGAAAGGCAAGTAATTCAGAAGAAGGCTGCTGGAGCAGAGAAGCTCATGTGATTATTTTTTTTCTTCTTCTTCTTCTTCTTCTTCTCTTCCTCTTCCTCTTCTTCCTCTTCCTCTTCCTCTTCCTCTTCTCTTCTTCTTCTTCTTCTTCTTACCTGAAGCTGCTGGGAAGCTTACAGCAATTGCCCATAGCAATAGCAGTTAGACTTATATACCGCTTCATAGGGCTTTCAGCCCTCTCTAAGCATATTGCCCCCAACAATCCGGGTCCTCATTTTACCCACCTCGGAAGGATGGAAGGCTGAGTCGACCCTGAGCCAGTGAGATTTGAACAGCCGAACTGCCGAACTAGCAGTCAGCTGAAGTAGCCTGCAGTACTGCACTCTAACCACTGTGCCACCTCGGCTCTCAAAGCTTTTCTCTGTCTTGATCAGGTTTCTCTCCCTGGGTGGGCCGCTGGGGGTTCTAACTTCTAGCTAAGATTCTGTGCTGTTTGGAGAACCCCCAAATCCCACTCCTGGCTGGCCATGCCCACCCTGCCCCTCCCCTCCCAGGAGTTCCCACGCAGCCCGTTTTGGTTGCAGGTAAGTGCAGAGTGCACCCCGGCTAAGGGAGGGTGAAAAACAGATCCACCAGAAGTTCAGGAAGGCCGTTTCGGGCCTCCAGAGCCTGGGGAGGCCATTTTCACCCTCCCAGAAGCTCCAGAAAAGCCTCAGGAACCCAGGGATTGCAAATACACCCTCTCCCCCACCGTGGTGGAGGAGGTCAACTAGGGCATGCCCACTGTGTGGCCACACCCACCCAACAACCAGGTAGAGAACCCCTTGCTAACATTTTGAAGCCCATCCCTGTCTGGGAGCTGCAGGGATGAGAAAGGCTTCATCCCATGAAAGGCCTTTCTGAAATCGAGGCGTTCTCGGTGATCTCTGAGCTTCGTGGTCTTTCTGAGATCGTAGGACCCATGGAAAGGAACATTAAAGCAGTTGGCTGAGAATTCCATCAAGGAATTGACATCCTCAAACCCCCATAGCTTCAACCTTAAACTATCTGCTGTGGATCTCACCCCATTCCTAAGAGGTCTGTAAAGGGGGCGTGCATAAGCGCACCAGCGTGCCTACCATCCCTGTCCTACTGTCCCCATTGATTCGTCTCCATTTCCTTTGTTCTCAATGTTTAGTCTTATTCCTGTTATCTTGTACACAAGTGACAAACCAACTAACTAACTAAATAAATAAATAAACAAACAACAAACAAACAAACAAAGGACAGTGCTTTGAAGGGAGAAACCCAGCTATAAGATTTTTCCAGTGAGAAGACAGGCCAACCTGAATCTAGAGATGGTTTATGGACTAGTAGCCTCCTGGATCAAGAGGAGAACCAGCTGGTGTAGTTATGGCTGGAGATGTCCATGGAGATACTCAATCATGCAGGCCATGGTTACCCCAAAGGTGCTTTTTCAAAAGCAACTGGACTTTCTTCCTTTTTTTTTTTCCTCGAAAAGGTTTCACTTCCCATCAAAGAATCTTTTCGGTTCTGTTTCTAGAGAATATATTTGGTGCTGAAGCTTGGAGTATAAATACATTTTGGTTGATTGAGAATCAGCTTGACTAAATCAAGTTCCCTCCCTGGATATGTTGATCAGAGAGAAGGGCAGTTGAGAGTAGGTGGCTCAGTGGCTAAGACACTGAGCTTGTCGATCAGAAAGGTTGCAGTTTGGCGTTTCGAATCCCTAGTACAGGTCTCCTCTCCTGTATGAGCAGGGGGTTGGACTAGATGGCCTCCAAGATACCTTTCAACTCCGTTACTCTGATTGTCTGGAGAGGAGGGCAATTGAGGGAAGGGAGTATATCTGAGGGGAAGGTGGGCTCACAGCAGGAGGCCTACACAGTTTTGCATTAAGATAATGCCTGTATTGACTATAACCTGAAGAAATGGTGGATCCACACAGACCCCTCCATTCTTTTAGAGATCATTCAATTTCCTTGGTTGGTAGATCACAATGATTTTAAACATTTCCAAGTGGAAGGCTTTTCAATAGAAATTATTATTTCTGAACTTATTATGTACTTCCCAATGGAGCAGCTCAACCAACTACCTGTGTAAGGTTTCAGCTCCAACGTAAAGCTGGAAGATTCTCCTTCTTCTTCTGAAATGTTCTGTCCTTAAAGAACCTTCCAGAACCTATAGCAATATCAATAGCAGTTAGACTTATATACCGCTTCATAGGGCTTTCAGCCCTCTCTAAGCGGTTTATAGAGTCAGCATATTGGCCCCCAACAACAATCCGGGTCCTCATTTTACCCACCTCGGAAGGATGGAAGGCTGAGTCAACCCTCAGCCGGTGAGATTTGAACCGCCGAACTGCAGATAACAGTCAGCTGAAGTGGCCTGCAGTACTGCACCCTAACCACTGCGCCACCTTGGCTCTCTGGAAATGTGAAATATTTTCCTCTTCCTAAGTGGGAACGGTTGAATGGTGCGCATATGCACGGCTAACCAATTCCCAACAGATCTTCAACATAGCCAGCGAGTAAAAGTCACCTGTGTTTTGAAATAGCAGGAGAGCGAAGGTGGAAAAATTGACAGCAGGCGCCTCCCTGGTCCCGCCTGATGCTCGTGGGGGACTCTGGATCCCGGAGGAGATCTCCTGCCACCGATTTCCCTTTCACAAAAGCCTTCCAAATGCGCAGCAGCCAGGCGCCCATTCTGTTTTGAGCGCACCGTCTGTCTGATGCAACAATTGGTGTTGTCTACCTCTCCTTGGGCCTCTTGAGGCTAATTTGCTCAGCGGTGGCTGAACAACACAGCTTTGTTTAGGCAACTAACTGCATATCCATCCACCCCCCCCTCAGTTGCCTAGGTCTGCACTGAAGAAGCCATGAGTAGGGCAATGGTACCATCGCCACCTCTCTCTTGGGGAGGGTCAGAAAAAGGCAGGATGAAAAGCAAAGAGATTTTGGTTCGGATGTGGCTAGAAAAAAATGGTTGGACAAGATATAGAATTCAAGCCAGAATTATTTCTATTAGGTATATTACAGAAGGCTATAGCAAAGGGTCAAGAGCCGAGGTGGCGCAGTGGTTAGGGTGCAGTACTGCAGGCCACTTCAGCTGACTGTTATCTGCAGTTCGGCTGTTCTAATCTCACCGGCTCAAGGTTGACTCAGCCTTCCATCCTTCCGAGGTGGGTAAAATGAGGACCCGGATTGTTGTTGGGGGCGATAGGCTGACTCTGTAAACCGCTTAGAGAGGGCTGAAAGCCCTGTGAAGCGGTATATAAGTCTAACTGCTATTGCTATTGCTAAGATACCTAATATTTCATATCCTGGCAGCAGTGAGAATGGTCTATGTACATGAATGGAGTTTGAGTTTGAGTTTATTGGTCTTGTATGCCGCCCACTCCCGAAGGACTCCGGGGGCTTACAATAGACAAGGGAGGGGGATAAATAAACAAAACAACACTTTAAAATACACAACATTCACAGTGTGGTCGGCAAAGAAGCTGCTGCCATCACCGCCATGTTCTTCATGCATGTGCATCCCATTGTCTTGCAAGTCCAAGTGGACTCTGGACCAGCCACCCTGGAAGGTAAGCAACCAAAGAGGCAGTGGGGGGAGGAAGAAGGAAAACGAGGGCAACTGGTGAAGGGAGGGTGGGGTAGATAGGGAAAAATCCTCAAAATTTTCCTACCTTTTCCTGTGGATGTGGCTGGGGGGGGGGCATGTGACTGAGCGGGCGTGGGCTTGAGTGATGTTAAGTTGGCCATGCCCACTCAGTCACATGCCCCCCACCTAGCCACGCCCACTGAACCAGTAGCAAAAAATTTGGAACCCACCACTGATAGAGCCGAGGGGGTGCAGTGGTTAAATGCAGCACTGCAGGCCACTTCAGCTGACTGCAGTTCTGCAGTTCGGCTGTTCAAATCTCACCGGCTCAGGGTTGACTCAGCCTTCCATCCTTCCGAGGTGGGTGAAATGAGGACCCAGATTGTTGTTGGGGGCAATATGCTGACTCTGTAAACCGCTTAGAGAGGGCTGAAAGCCCTATGAAGCGGTAGATAAGTCTAACTGCTATTGCTATTGCTATTGCTATTGATAGACATTGCATTTCCTGCAGCAGCTTCATGGTAGTCTATACCTTTTTTTTTCATTTAAAGAACAATAACGATCCTTCACTTTTTTCCCTAACTACCTGCGATTTCGGTATCATATCCACTCTTCCCACGGCCAACCTTGCTGTCCCTGCTGTGTTGACAAGACTTTAAACTTGTTGCCAAATATTTATAAAGGAGATGGAAATGGAGGGGAGGCTGGGTTAGACACACACACACACACACACACCTTCCTGCAAACATGGAATGCTCATGTCTAAGATTACATAATCAGAGGTTGTGCTGCATAATTAAAGTTAATAGGTTAACTAGAGAATATCTAGACTGCAGCTCCGTCAGATGCTGGCAGTTACTTGGCACTTAAGCGGAGTCTAGAGTCTAAGATGCCCATACCAAGAATAGTGGCAGGGCTGGCAACTGACCATCAAGGATCTGGAGAAACCTGACCCTTTTCCAAGTGGGAAGGTTGGTGTCCAACTTTCAGTTCTGCAGAATGTTACTTTAGGCCAATTTCATGGTTGTTGTGTTGGATTAGTGTCAGATAGGATTTCAAAACAACAGACCAGAATAGGTGGGTCTAATAGGTTTTAAAGATGGCTCGTACATTCTTCTAACCTCATGACTGATCCATGATTTGTATGCATCTCTCTACATCACTCGTTTCTACATCAGATTATCTATTGAGGAGATGGCCATGGGTTGACTTTCCAGAAGCCACCATGCTCCAGCTCCACCTAGACCAAACCATCCTAAGGAAATTGGCTTCTCCATGCGGTGTCCATCTTTGGTAGATCATCATTCCATGATCGCTTCTTTCTTCTGTATCATAACTAACCTTTGACCAGGTGGATGACTGGTGGCCCAAGACTTGATTGCATTTCCTCCAGTATCCTCAGATTTGTTGTTGTTAGTTGCGAAGTTGTGTCCAACCCCTCGCGACCTATGGACAACGTCCCTCCAGGATTACCTGGTCAAAATTCAATGGCAAGATGGTAATATTGTGACTCAGAACTTTGGAGGCAGGGGGATATTCATTGGCCATGGAAAATATTTGACACCCCAAATCTTCCTACCCTACCCTTTCCATTCTCACTCTAAACTTTCCCTAAAGGGAAAAAAAAACAAGTCAATATAGAAACCTTCCCTTCAAGGAAATTGCATCATCACTGGATGAACTCTTGTGGTCCTCCAGAAGGTTGAGAATCCAGGTTGAAGCCCCCCAACCTCCAAGCCATCACCCTGCCAGTTGAAGACGGCAGTATTTTAAGGGTACATCAAAACTTAAGTCGGAATGTGGGAAGAATGTGCCTGTCAGGTTCCAAATAGCATCCAAAATTGAATCAGAGTCCAAGGCAAAGTATTGCTCAAAGTTCCAATGTATTAAGAGAGCCATGCTGGAATTATAAATACCATCAACACAAAAGGGAGTTTGCTCAGAAGCTGAAATACACCAAGTGAATTAGAGGAAGAGTGGGAAGCAGAGGAGAGAGAAAGAGGAAGAGAGGGACAGGAGAGAGGGTGAAGGGGAAGATGAGTTGTATAAGAAGGAGTGGTAAGGGGAGAGAGAAGGAGAAAGGAAGGGGAAGTAGAGTAGAAAATGATGGAGGGAAAACAGTATGTAGAAAGGGGGAGGAGAGAGGGGAAGAAAGTGTCGGATAAGATTTTAAATATGGTGTATGGAGAACAGAAGAGCCAATAACTGGGTTTTTCTTTTTTTTCTTCTTTGGTAGTTGATGGTAAGATGAATTGATGTAAGTACTTATAATACAACATGATATTGACTATGTAATAGTATACATGTGATTATATGTTATGAAAATGGAAAATAAAAACTTTCTATAGGAAAAAAAAAGAGAGCCATGTTGGCACATCTGTGGAAACCGAATCTGAAAGCTTCCCGGTTTTCCCATCCAGTTGAAAGTTCAAGATCTTGCTCCCACACCCACAAGTCAATCACATAGTCCAATCTCCCACTGCCATGCTGGCAATTCCACCCATCTAGTTCGGTCAGGTGCAGAGACAAAGATGACCTTGGCTTTCTGGAAAAGAATGTTGTTATGGCTACATAGCATCCAACTCCGTACAATCCTCCCTCCCATTTTCCCATAATAAAAGGCATAGTAGAATAATAGAAAGTGTCACACAAAGATCCAGAAGAAAAGATGGCTGCAGGACTGACAGGACCATGATTTCCTCTGGGTGTCTCATCTGAATGTCTGAAGGACGCAGCAAGGTGTTCTTGGATTGTCCACCAAAACGGATCCTCTTGTCCTTGGAGACTCGCCAGAGACAAGCCGGTCTATTTTCATTCTCCGGGCGGCTTCTGAATCAGCTTGAGATTCTTCTAACAAGCTATAAGTTCTGTTTTTAAATCAAGTGTTAAAATGCAATCTGTTATATGCTCTATAATGTATTCCTCTCCCTGCCTACCCCTTCCAGGTTAAGCCCTGTGTAACACGTCTGGGAGAGGTGGGTGAACCAATGGTTGGAGGCTTCCATAAGTTGCTTTAAGCAGCTCATTCTTGAGCTGGGGGAGCAGGTGGAGGCAAATCCATGGTGACCCAGAAGATAAAAGCAGTTTCCAAGCGGGGGTGGGGTTGTGCCGTGATTAGAGGCATGTGGGAAAGAGGTCCTCTGAGGTGTACATTCTCACCCATAATTGATATTCCAGCCAATCTTTACTTCTTCACTTTCTGCGCAAGAGACAGAAGGGCCAGTTCTATTCTTAGGAACCAGCGTCTTGGCTCCTGTTGCAACTTCATTTATCTTGTCCCCTGACATGCATCACTCAAAGGCCTAAGGGAAATTTTTTAAAAAATGATGCACTGATGATGATGCTACCTAGTTTGGTGAGGAAACATCTGCAAGAAAGCAAGCCAGCTCAGAGAGCACCAAGGACGCCATAGAAAATTTAAAAAACCTGCTTGTTGCCCTATGGAATAACCTTGGTAGGCATCTTATTCCTTTCCCACATCCTCCAGTTCTTATCCATTTATTTTCATTGGTCAAACATGTACGAAATAACAGGTGTAAGTATAAACATGGACACGAACAAAGGAGATGAATACAAATCAATGGGGACAGTGGGACAGGGACGGAAGGCACGCTGGTGCGCTTATGCACGCCCCCTTTACGGACCTCTTAGGAATAGGGTGAGGTCCACGCTAGACAGTTTGAGATTGAAGCTGTGGGGGTTTTAGGATGTAACAACGGAGTCAGGTAGAGCATTCCAGGCATTGACCACTCGGTTGCTGAAGTCGTATTTCCTGCCATCGAGTTTGGAGCGGTTTCCCTTGAGTTTGTATCTATTGTGTGCTCCTGTGTTGTTGTGGTTGAAACTGAAGCAGCCGTTGACAGTAGGACGTTGTAGCAGACAATTTTGTGTACTACACTTAGGTCAGACTGTAGGGGTGTAGTTCCAAATTTAAAAAGAAACCCGGTGTGTTTTCCAGCCCCCCTTTGGACAGGCAGAAGTGAAGAACCGGTGATATGTCCTGTTTTAATATTTCTCCCTGGCATTAAGCTGAGAGATGGGTGGAGAATTCTTGAGGCATCCTCTGAGCACACCGACTCTGTACTCAGTGGGAGTAAAGGGTCTCCATGAAGGCTTACGTTTAGATCCTACTCCATGGTGAGTATCATACCCCATTCTTGCTCTATCACCCAGCCCTCATTTCTCCTTCCTGAGGCTTGTTCTCTTTTAATCTTCCTTTCTTCTTTCTCTCGTTTTTTCTCTTTCCTCCCATACCTTACCAGGCAGTGGCAGTTGCAGCACCTCTTTTCTTCCATTTAACATCTGGAAGGGCACCAGTGTGTTTCATTCCCCCAGGGGATTTCTAGAAGAGGAAGAGGACAAGGGCCTCCCCTATGCAAGGCAGCGAATAGGCAGGCGGCTCCTCTCTGCAGCTGTCCATTTCAGAGGAAAAGTCCACCTCTCTGTCTGTCATCTATCTGTCTATCAATCTATCATCTCTCAATCTATTCCTAACTATTATATCTATCTATCTATCTATCCATCCATCCATCTATCCATCCATCCATCCATCCATCCATCCATCCACCTACCTACCTTCTTACCGACCATATCTATCTATCTATCTATATCTATATATCTATCTATCTATCTATCTATCTATCTATCTATCTACTATCTATCTACCTACCTACCTACCTATACCTACCTACCTACCTACCTACCTACCTCTAACCAACTATATCTATCATCTATCTCTATCAACCTCTCCCCCACTCTCTCTCCTATCTCTGCCTGCCTGCCTGCCTATCTATCTATCTATCTTCCTTCTTTCCTTCCTTCCTTCCTTCTTACCAACCGTATCTATCTATCTATCTATCTATCTATCTATCTATCTATCTATCTATCTATCTATCTACCTACCTACCTACCTACCTACCTACCTACCTACCACCTACTACCTACCTACCTACCTACCTTCTAACCAACTATATCTATCATCTATCTCTATCAACCTCTCCCCACTCTCTCCTATCTCTGCCTGCCTGCCTGCCTGCTATCTATCTATCTATCTTCCTTCTTTCCTTCCTTCCTTCCTTCTTACCGACCATATATATCTATCTATATCTATCTATCTATCTATCTATCTATCTATCTATATATCTATCTATCTATCTACCTACCTACCTCTACCTACCACCTACCTACCTACCTACCTTCTAACCAACTATATCTATCATCTATCTCTATCAACCTCTCCCCCACTCTCTCCTATATCGCCTGCCTGCCTCGCCTATCTATCTATCTATCTTCCTTCTTTCTTCCTTCCTTCCTCTTACCGACCGATCTATCCTATCCTATCCTATCCTATCCTACCCTATCCTTCCCTTTCCTTCCTTTCCTTTCCTTCCTTCCTTCCTTCCTTCCTTCCTTCCTTCCTTCCTACCTACCTACCTACCTACTACCTACCTACTATACCTACCTATCTATACCTACCTATGTATACCTACCTACCTACCTATCTACTTACCTACCTTCTTACCTACCTTCTTACCTACCGTATCTATCACCTATCTATCTGAATCATTTTAATGCATCTATTGAAAGCTTCCCCTATGGGCTGTGTCAACTCTCTTTGTAGGTCCTGGGCATGATCAGGAGGAATTTGTCAAAAATACACCACCACCACCCCACACACACACCTTCCTGCCTGCAAAATGAAACCACTTTAAGCCCTGGAGGGGGGGGGGAGTGGAGGGGGACAGAGGACATTTCTCCTGCAGTTGCTATTTCATTTTAATCCAAACATAAGGTTGGTCCAGTTGTTGGGAGAGATCTTTTGGCTGCCCCCCACTTGGACTCCCAAGAAAAATTAACAAGGCAAAAGAAAATATAAACTTCTTGCAGGAATTTTGGAATCTGTTTCTCCTGGGGAGAGGAGAAGATGGTCCTGCAGAACCACGAAGGCAGCACTGCCTGGGGGGGGGGGAGGTCACTGGATTGGGAGGCAGAATAAGAAGTCAAGATCTACCCTTGGAAGGAACTCTGTGCTTGGTAACAAGGGGGCTCCCGAGAAGGGCTGCAATGGACCGAAAAGACACAGGGGGATTCGGTTATCTAACCAGAAACTGATCTGCAGAAAACAGGCTGAAGCTTCATTCTGCTGTTCCCTTCCCTTCCTTTTCCCCTTCCCTCCCCAACTTACAACCATTTGTTTAGCATCGGGGGAAAAACTCACTTGCAACCGTTCCCTGTTGGTTACCAAGCCAATGCAGTGAAATCAAGTAAAATAAAGATTGATATGCGATTCCTCATGACGACCAGTTCAAATATTAAAACAATAATATAAGGAACTGTCAAATAGGAGGAGGTGGAGGAAGAGGAGAAAAGGAGGAGAAAGGGAAAGAGAAGGAAGTATCATTAATAGCTTGTGCTTCTAATCGATTTGGAATTGAGAGAAGGAAGAGGAGGAGGAGGAGGAGAAGGAGGAGGAGGAGAAGGAGGATGGGAAGGAGGAGGAGAAGGAGAAGAAGGAGAACGGAGGAGAAGAAGGAGGGAGGAAAGGAGAAGGAGGAGAAGGAGAATGGGAAGGAGGGGAGGAGGAGGAGGAGGAGGAGGAGGAGAGAAGGAGGAGGAAAAGGAGAAGGAGAAGAAGGAGGAAGAGGAGGAGAAGCAGGAAAAGGAGAAGCCGGGGGAGGAAGGAGGAGGGAGGAGAAGGAGAAAGAGAAGGAGGAGAAGGGAAGGAGAAAGGAGAAGGAGGGAAGGAATGGGAGGAGGAGGAGGAGGAGAAGGAGAAGGGAGGAAAAGGAGAAGGAGGAGAAGGAGGATGGGAAGGAGGGGGAGGGGGAAGCAGGAAAAGAGAAGCAGGAGGAGAAGGAGGAGAAGGAGAGGAGAAAGAAGAGAGGAGGAGAAGGAGAAGGAGGAGAAGGAGGAGGGAAGGAGGAGGGTAGAAGGAGAAAGAGAAGGAGGAGAAGGAAAATGGGAAGGAGGAGGAGGAGAAGGAGAAGCAGGGGAGAAGGAGAAGGAGGAGGGAGTAGAAGGAGAAGAGGAGGAGAAGGAGGAGAAGCTGAAGGATGTGGAGGCCATTTAGTTTTGACTTATTCAGACAGACTGTGTCTCTCTGACATTCTCCAAAGCCAACAAATGTGTTGGTCTTTTCTTCCTTTTTGTCGTGCCAAGACAAGAGCCAGCCAAAGTGCAGAGATTTGTTCTTGAAAAATTGCAGGGGTGGGAGAAAGGCTGGCTTGTGTGATTTGCCAAAAGGTTTAATATACGCAACTGTCTCTGATGAAAGGCCATATGGCCTGGTTTTCACCTTTCTAGGATTGGGTCTTTCCACCCACCCAGCCCCGTATAAGGAATACCCCAAGGCCAATAAACTCTTGGAGAAAACACAGATCCTGCGTGCATATGGAATGAGAATAGGAACTGCGCAGTGGTGAAATTCATTTTGTGTTTACTACTGGTTCTGTGGGTGTGGCTTGGTGGTGGGGTCCTGTGACTGAGTGGGCATGGCCAGCTCAATAGCAATAGCAGTTCGACTTATATACCACTTCATAGGGCTTTCTGCCCTCTCTAAGAGGTTTACAGAGTCAGCATATCGCCCCACAGTCTGGGTCCTCATTTTACCCACCTCGGAAGGATGGAAGGCTGAGTCTACCTTGAGTCAACCTGGTGAGATTGAATAGTAATAGCAATAGCAGTTAGATTATATACCGCTTCATAGGGCTTTCAGCCCTCTCTAAGCGGTTACAGAGTCAGCATATCGCCCCACAGTCTGGGTCCTCATTTCACCCACCTCGGAAGGATGGAAGGCTGAGTCAACCTTGAGCCTGGTGAGATTAGAACTGCTGAACTGCAGATAACAGTCAGCTGAAGTGGCCTGCAGCCACTTCACAATGGCACAATGTCACTCATGGCCACGCCCACTCAGTCACATGCCCACCACCACCACCAAGCCACCCACTGAATCGGATAGAGGAAAAATTGTTTGTATGAGTCCATTCACAGCGGAGTTTCTGCTCCTTTATGCCCCCCTGGCCCCCTCCCTCCCAGGGGTCAAAGTACCTTAAAGGGACAGGCTGCAGCAGCTCTGCTGTGAACGGAGGGGGAAATGTTTGGAGTGCCTCTGCGGCATTTAACACTGAATTCTGTGGCAGAGACAACCGAATGGTATTCCCTCCATTCACAGCAGGGCTGCTGCAGCCTGTCCCTTTAAGATAGTCCCTGGGATGGAGAGGGTGGGGTGGGGGGCATAAAGGAGGTGAATGGAGGAGAAACGTTTGCATTTAATGTTGAATTCTGTGGCAGAGACAATCCGAACATTTTCCCCTCCGTTCACAGCAACGGGCCTGCTGCTCCCGTTATGGTACACCACTCCTGGGTCTACCTTAAAGGGACAGGCTGCAGCAGCTCTGCTGTGAATGAAGGGAGAAACGTTCAGGTTGGGGTGGGCGGTTCAAGCATCTGGAAGAGGTGAGTGGTGATGGGGCATCTAGGTGGGCATGGGCAAGGCCATCAGGGATGTTGCCACGGGTTTAGAGAACTGATGCCAGTCATCCTGCTGGCTCAGCCCTGAACTGTATCTTCACCCCTGGAACTGCATCTCCAGAACACAGTTCAGGTAAACAAACATTTATGGGTAAGGTTGTAGTTCTCGGTTCTGACATTCCGAGTAAACAGGATTATTTTTCTTCTGCTAATTACTTAATTGTCAAGCAAGGTCAAGTTCAGCACCTCCAGCTCCATTCCTAATCGGCCCTGTCACCATTTGACAAATGAACCTCCTGAGATGCCACAGACCTTCTCAACTTATTGTGCTCGGAGATGTTTTAAATTCATGCCAAGAAATATAAAGTGGGATTGAGGTTTTTTTTTAAGGGGGGAGGGTCAAACCATATAGAGCACAAGGTGCAACGGTGGCGAAGCTGCCCGTCTCATGCATTGGGAGCTACATATAGTTGGCAAGTAAAATCTTGACTCCTAAGATTAAAAAAAATACCCATGTTTCTAATGGATTCTAAAGGATTCCAGAATTCTCCAAGATCTCTTGATCATTCCCGCTACCGGCATACATCACAGCCTGGTTGAATGACCATTTGGCTAGTCCTCAATTATGATTGTAATAGAGCCTGGAATTATGGTTGTAAGTCACTGCAGTCAGAAATGATTAGATTCAAAGTTATGACTGCTCTATTATTGTCATTAAGAGACTCCATTCATCCCATGGGTATCCCCCCACAAATATTGGAACCCCCCAAAAGTAACCAATCACAAATGGCTCTAATAATGAGCTGGTTGCTAACTATCCAAATGCAATCACACGACTGTGTGTTTGTGTGTGTGTACAGTCATTGTGACTCCAAAAAATGGGTTATATTCCATTTCCATTTCCGTTTATTGAATTTATAGGCCGCCCAATCCCGCAGGACTCCAGGAGGCTTACAGAAATAAGAAATAAGAAATATTAAAAAGGGTTTTAAAACACATAGGACACAACAAGTTAAAAAAGAAACACACCATGCACCCAGTCTAAGCGGGGCTGGACCTCAATCAAAGGGTCAACAGCCCCAGGCCTGCCGGAAAAGCCAGGTTTTGATAGCTTTACGGAAGGCCATGAGGGTGGGTAGGGTCCAGATCTCCGGGGGTAGCTCGTTCCATAAGGCCGGAGCGGCAACAGAGAAGGCCCTACTCTGAGGCGTCGCCACCCGGCATTGTCCAGCTGATGGCACCCAGAGAAGGTCCATCCTGTGCGATCTTACGGTCTTAGGGAGGTGTGCGGCAGAAGATGGTCTCGTAGATATTGGGTCCTAGGCCATGTAGGGCTTTAAGGATAACCGCACCTTGAATCGTGCTCGGAGACACAATGGGAAGCCAGTGCAGCTCGCGAGGATAGGTGTAGTGTGCGTCTACCTTGGTGCTAAGCTTGGTTGTTTTCTTGCAGATGTTTTTACCAAACAGTAACCTCATCAATTGAGGTTGTTACTTGACCCAACTAGCAATGTCATCAATGCTACAATAAGGATCATAGGACTGATGTTCCACAGTTGGCCATGAAATGTCTGCAAGAAAACAACCAAGCTCAAGAGCACCAAGGACACGATAGCCCTCCTTCCCCTCCTCCCTGCAACCCCCCCCTTCTAGCACAGATGATGTTACCTAGTTGGGTCATGAAACATCTGCAAAAAAAAACCCCACCAGCTCAGAGAGCCCCAAGGACCCCTCCTCTCAATCCTGAGCTACAAATGTTCTCCTTTAATGGGTTGTGCGTAGCTCTGGGGAAGCCCTTCACAACTGGTTAAGCAACCAGTTGTAAGTCAAGGACCATTTCTCCTTGTTGGTCTCCACCAAAAAAATGGCTCCCTCTGTACCTTTCCTTTAATCCTCGTCATTAAGCACGATTCTCATAAGCCATAAGAATCCTGCTTCTTGCCATTTAGCCCTGAGATGACAAATTGCTCTCACAGTCAGCCGAAGGAAAAGCCAAACAATGCCATTGCTGTCCTAGCTCTGATAAAGGGCCTCTTGTTCCTCCCCTGTGTGGGATTCTTGTTAGCCCGTGAGTGGGCTTCGTTTCCTGCTTCGCGTCTGATTACAAACAGCATCTTGTCTTAAGCATCTCTCTGTGCAGAGAAGCAGATCTGGTGGGATGACGAGCAGGACTTCCATGAGGCCAAAAGAAAACCCAAGGAGAAAATCTCTAATCCCTAACCCTAACCCTAACCCTAACCCTAGCCTCACTTTACCAACTTGTACTCCGACAATGGCCAGGAAAACACCACAGGGGAATTGGTGGTGGCGGTAAGCATGGTGTCATTCTTTCTCTTTTCCGAATATGACACCAACACCATATTCCTACCACTTTTGGTTAGTAATTTGCTACAAAATAATGCAAAGACTATGCTTCCAGTTTACGGGGAAGGAGAGCAAAAAATGAGCTTCCTATATTGTGTGTATTCTGAGACAGACAGACAGACAGGCAGGCAGGCAGGCAGACGACAGATGATAGACAATAGATAGGAATGGAGGAATGGATGGATGGATGGATTGATGGGGTTGGGTGGGAGTAGGTGGTAGGTAGATGATAGTAGATAGATAGATAGATAGATAGATAGATAGATAGATAGATAGTAGATAGATAGATAGCTATAGATAGATGATAGATAGTAGATAGATAGATAGATAGATAGATAGATAGTAGATATGATAGATAGATAGATAGATAGATAATAGATGAGAGATGGATGGATGGATGGATGGATGATAGATAGATAGATAGATGATAGATAGAGATAGATAGATACGATATAGAGATGGTAGATGATAGATAGATAAATAGATAGATAGATAGAGAGATAGATAGAGATAGATAGATATGATAGATGATAGGATAGATAGATAGATAGATAGATAGATAGATAGATAGATAATAGATATATGAGATGAGATGGATGGATGGGATAGATGATAGATAGATAGATATAGATACGATATAGAGATGGTAGATGATAGATAGATAAATAGATAGATAGATAGATAGATGATATAGATGATAGGATAGATAGATAGATAGATAGATAGATAGATAGATATATAATAGATAATAGCAATAGCAATAGCAATAGCAATAGCAATAGCAATAGCAATAGCAATAGCAGAGATAGACCACTTCACAGAGCTTTACAGCTGTAAAGTGGTTTACAGAGTCAGCCTCTTGCCCCTCAACAATCTGGGTCCTCATTTTACCAACCTTGGAAGCATGGAAGGTTGTGTCAACCTTGAGCTGGGGAGGATTGAACTGCCAAATAGCAGGCAGCTGGCAGTTAGCAGAAGTAGCTGGCAATACTGCATTCTAACCACTTTGCCACCATGGGGGGTGGGAGGAGAGACAGAGAGGAAGAGAGGCAGAGAGACAGACAGACAGACGACGATAGGAAATCTCATTCTATTGTACTTGCAATGTTAGGTGTCCTGGACACAGACTGTGTTCAATGCCATGAACTATGGATGATCATAACTTCTTATTTGCATTTGGTATCATGGCTCTTAGCCAGATTTCAAGATAGCAGAGATATTATACATGCATTGCTTCGATCATCTTGAGATGTGCAGCACCAGATTCCTACTGACCCAGGTTTGGTGAAATATGTGTTATTCCTACTAGAAATTTCTCACAATCTTTCTGGCCATTGCGTCTTGTCATCCCTTCTGTCTCAACCAGCTGCGTGATTGCTGCCCGTGGTCCTGAACATCAGTCCTGGTGGAGGAATCTGCACTACTGTCCCTGTCCAGGGTCCTGACCTTCCCTCGGCACCAAATGGCTGAAGGATCTGGCCTGACTTCCTCCATGAGCCTTTCATAATGGGCAGGAGAAACCAAGACAACTGTGTCTCACTGAGTCTCAGTTTAGGCCCAGCTATTTCGGTCCTGTTTCCACTGGCCACCAGCAGATCTCCAAGGCTTCCAGACTGGAGGCTTTCCTAGCTCTGCTTGGGGATTGAATCTTGGCCCACAGGTACATTTTTCAGTGACCCAGATTTCAAGGAAACATCTTGACTGTAAGATCCGTACCCCAAGGGGGAAAGTCTTCCTATGAAGATTGTGGGTTCTCACCTCAAGAAGCTTTTTAAGAGGAGGCTTAAAAAGGAACCAAGACTCTTGAAGTCTTGGTTGCATTGGGTTTTCTGCAACACAGCAGAAGTGTTGGACTAGATAATTCTCGGCGCTCCTTCCAACTCCATATTTCTGTGATGTCTTCTTGCTGGGGGCATCTCTTTGGGCCATATCAGGAAACAGAGAGCTCAGTTAGGAATGAATCCAGCCAGGCATGTTGGTGTTATTAGCATTATGTTTGAGAGCGGATCTGAAGATTGTTCCAGAATTGTAGAATTACTACTCTCGGAAATGTGGCCTGGATGTTAACGAGACCCACTCCTTCTGCCAAGGTCCTTTATGATGTTGGAAATACACTTCCAAACTCCTGTTTCTGGCAGCAGGAGGGTTTCAGTGAGAGAAAGAAAGGAGGGGGAGGAGAGAAGGAAGGAAGGAAGGAAGGAAGGAAAAAGAAAGAAGAGAAAAAGAAAGAAGGAAACAAGAGAAAGAGGAGAGAGAAAGAGAGAGAAGAAAAACAGAGAGAAAGAGAGCAAGAGAAAGAGAGAGAGAGATCTGCAGGCACTGAATTTCTTCCTTGAGCAGATGGAAGCTGGTGCAGGATCCTGTTAGTTGTTGAAATTCCCATCTGCATCAGTCGAACAAGTAACCAAAGCTGCTTATCTTTCTTTCATCTCCAGAAGAAGAAATGAAACTGTTTGGGGGCTTACTCTCTGCCCCCCATGGGGGAAGCCCGGATAAGGTTTTTAATAAAGCCTTCCTTGTTTTTAAGAAGTAAACAAGGAATCTCAATATGTTATTTCCCAGATAAAATGAACATTGACCTTCTTTCTTTTCTTTTAAATAAAGGAAAGCGGCGTTGTGTGGGATAAATCTTTATGCCGGATTTCTTTTTTCCACGCATTTATCTTCGGGTGTATTGTGATGTGGAAGTCCTGAAAGGAAGACTAGCCTGCACATCATTTAATATGCAGAGCGCATATAAATGATGGGGGGGGGGATCCAGGCGATGCATGTGATCTACGATGGGTTGAGTTTAATTTTGATTTGGATCCTCGCAGCTTTCAGTGGGGAGCTGGCACAGATGGGGGCCACGCACTGGTGCAGGAGGCTTTCAGATGTTCCTGAGTAAAGGAGGGCTCGCTAAACATCTGGAAGTGAGATAACCCTGCTCCAGTGGTGGGTTCCGGGCGGTACAACCTGGTACGGCCATACCGGTAGTAATCGCAAGCAGCGGCCACCGTACAGGTATGGTGGCTCGTTTGGCCCACCCGCCTGCCCGCATTACATACCTGTTTTTTAAGCAACCGGCAATTGCACATGCGTTGCCTGCGCGACCTCCGGCGAGCAGCTGGGTGTCACAAGGGTGGTAGAGTGCACATGCATGCTCAGCGCATGTCAGGCATGTGCACAGTGCACGTCCGGTGCATGCACGAACAGACCACAAGCAGTGTACCGGTAGCGACAGTAGGAGCAACCCACAACTGCCCCTCCCCCGAAGCACAGTATAAGCTGCTATTTCGGAGTACCTCATCATGAGCCCTTCCCCTGGCCCTTGGAAATATGGGTGCCAGAAGGGAGCAGAGGTAGCTGAAATGGGTCGAGCCATGGATTGGAATCTTCTCAGGCCTGGAGTGACGCATCTTCAGGTGGGCCAAGGTTGAGAAACACTGACCGAGATAGAGAGATGCATGTTTTTCCTTGCCTATTTTGGTTTTATAGACCAACATCCTGTAGGGGTGGTTCCTGCCAGTTCTAACCTCTTCTACTGAAAAGGTTCCCCAAATCTACAGTGCCATTTAGAACCGGTTCCAGCTTCCCCCCATCCCGCCCGTCCGCACATCACCAAGATGAAGAGCGAGAGGAGGAATTCTGGGAGTTGAAGTCCACAAGTCTTAAAGCTGTCAGGTTTGAACTCCCCTAGGGTTTTTTTTTTTCCAAAGGGTTAGGGGCGCGAGGGTCTTGTAACTTGACAGCTTTAAGACTTGTGTGCTTCAAATGCCAGAGTTTCTGAGCCAACATTTTGGTTGCTAAGCAAGAGTGTGGTTAAGTGAGTTTCGCCACATTTTACAAGTTGGCCATGCCCACCCAGTCACATGGCTGGCAAGCCACTCCCACAAAGCAGGCCACACCTACAGAAGAGGTTCTAAAAAATTTGAAACCCACCACTGCATCCACGGCATAGTGGCTTCCTCAGAATTGCAACAGGTGAATTTCAGGACTTCTGGCAAACATTGGATGGTGTTTTAAAGCCTCCTAATTGGAGGTCAGGGGACGCAGTGGCTTAGTGGCTGAGCTTGTTGATCAGAAAGGTTGGCAGTTTTGTGGTTTGAATCCCTAGCGCCATGTAACGGAGTGAGCTCCCGTTCCTTGTCCCAGCTTCTGCCAACCTAGCAGTTCGAAAGTATGTAAAAATGCAAGTAGAAAAATAGGGACCACCTTTGGTGAGAAGGTAACAGCATTCTGTGTGCTTTCGGCATTGAGTCATGCCAGCCACATGATCACGGAGATGTCTTCGGACAGCGCTGGCTCTTCGGCTTTGAAACGGAGATGAGCACCGCCCCCTAGAGTCAGGAATGACTAGTACATGCAAGGGGAACCTTTACCTTTAACTGAAGGTCCAAAGAACCAAGTACTGAAGACAAGCTTGTGACTGCTGAGCCAATAACTCTCCATGATCTTCACGACCAAGCTGTCCCTGCCAACTCCTCAACTCCGTGAGTGACCGTCCTGTTCCAGGGAAATTCTTGCTATGATTGCTATGTCGACGCTCCTTCCCATGAGGATCCTGTATAGCAGGCGATGGTTTGAAGCCCACCAATATTAAGAAGGTCCTGAATGTGAATTTAATATCATAACATGGATGGAGTGTCTGCAATTTGCCACCTCCAATTATCTGTGGAATAATTTCCAAAGGAGCGAAAAGGACTAATCTCTCAATTGTGCCCGATCAGTTCAGAATTTCGGGTGTCAAAGTTGGCGTTTGCAAAACTAATAACAGAAAATTGTGATCTGTCAAGAGGAGACATTCAGGAAAGGATGGGTAAAAGTGAAAAAAAAAACAGTAAAAGACCAGCCCCATTAGCCTTTTCCAACAGAAAGTGTGTTAGCTACAGCAGCACTGAGACTTCATTGGATGCAAATTCCTTCTTTCCTGAGGTTCTAATAACCCTTGTCTCATGAGCAATGAAAGAGACCTCTTGAAGGTGGTGTGGAAGGGAAGGTTTATCTCCAAGCCAGGAAGAGGGAAGGGGAGGGGGGAAGCAACCCAGACTCCCTAATCATTCAGTCCTCATTCTGCAGAGATTTAGGCTGTGTGGCTGCCAAGAGAAAATTCTGCATGATTGCCTTTCGCTTGATCAAGTGACGTTGTGTTGCTTCTCGTTGCAAATGTTGTTTGGTGGCAAGAACAGCAGGACAGAAGCTCATTGGGGAGGCGGGGGTGGGGGGAGAGGGGGGGTCCTACTGCCAGCCTGGGGAGAAAATATTCCAGCAGCTGCAGGAGATAAGTCTAAGCACAGACAAATCCAGTTGCTAACCAGAGCGAGGGATTTTTGTTCGCCTTGTTTACCTGAAGAAGGAGCTGTAAACTGAAAGTAGGCATAGGGATATTGCTTGAAAGCATCTCTTGTGTTTCTTTCCTTCCTTCCCTCCCTCCCTCCCATCTTTTTTCCTCCCTTCCTTCCTTCCTCCTTCCCTTCCTGCCTTTCTCACTTTCCCTCCAATCTTCCTTCTTTCCTTCCTTCCTCCTTCCCTCCCTCCCTTCTTCCTTCCTTCCTCCCTCCCTGCCTCCTTTCCTTCCTTCCTTTCTCACTTTCTCCCCCAATCTTCCTTCCTTCCTCCCTCCCTCCCTTCTTCTTCCTTTCTCTCCCTCCCATCTTCCTTCCTCCCTTCCTCCAATCTCCCTCCCTCCTTTCCTTCCTTCCTTTCTCACTTTCTCCCTCCAATCTTCCTTCCTTCCTTCCTCCCTCCCTTCTTCTTTCCTTCCTCCCTCCCATCTTCCTTCCTCCCTTCCTCCAATCTCCCTCCCTCCTTTCCTTCCTTCCTTTCTCACTTTCTCCCTCCAATCTTCCTCCCTCCCTCCCCCTCCCTTCTTCCTTCCTTCCTCCCTCCCTCCAATCTCCCCCCCCTTCCCTCCCTCCCTTCTTCTTTCCTCCCTCCCTCCCATCTTCCTTCCTCCCTTCCTCCAATCTCCCTCCCTTCCTTCCTGCCATCCATCCATAAAGCAGCAGTTAGATGCACCAGTCCTCACCTCCATTCTGCCGTCCCGAAGGACTGGTCTCTGGCCAGTTGTTGACTGCACCATCTAACTGTCTAAGAAGAGGACTCTCAGCTGACCATCACTCCAAAGGGAAGAAGATCCCTCAACTGACCTGAGACTCAGCCTGGCCTGGCTTTCTTTCCCAACTTTCCTGTTTCAAGAGCTAGCTGGGTGGATGCTATTGGGTCGGCCCAGGTGCCGAATGAATCTTCCCACCACCTGCCATTGAAACTTGGCACATCTTCCTATAAATGCAGCAAATAAAAGTATCTCTGGCTTTTCCATTACGTAGTTTGACTTCTGTGCTGGCATTTGGACCGTGCATGGAGCTGCGTTGCTAAGCAACGTCATATATGTGACAAGAGACTCTGAGCTGGTGCCATGTCTCTGGCAAAGAGAAGGGCTTTGCAAAGCAACATCCTCCTCTCCTAAAGCTGCTCTCGCGCTCGGTGATGGCAGAGAGGTGGCCTTTGGCTGGGATTCTGGGAGTTGAAGTCCACAGGGTAAAAGGGCCACGGTTGCTCACATCCAATCGAGTAAAAAAAACAGTCCGTGCATCTCTCAACTCAGTAGTCTGATGCACAAATTGGCTGCGTTCACCTGCGATGAAGAAATAATGATGACATCAGGGGGAGCTAACGGGTGTTCTCTCGGGTGGCTTAGATTTCAACTCTCCAAAGAGCTGAGCAGGAATTCCCAGATGGTTTACTCAGGTTAATCAAGCGGGAGGCTCCAAACTCTGGTTGTTAGGATGAAATTCTGTAACTCCCTGCTTAATGTGCATGTGGTAACTGTGGTTCTACCAAATGTTGCATCGCTGTTTTCCAAATGCAGAAAATGTATTTAAAAAAAGAGATTCTGTCCGTGGTTGGGCAGAAAATTATTTGGAAAGTTGTTGTCAGGTGAAAAATGTATCTTAAGCTGGATATTTAAAAGGGTATGTTGAACTATCCTATTTATATGATTAACTGTGACTCCTTTCTTGGAAGCAGCGCTTCCATTCTATACACAGGCGGGACCCACCTTCCTTATCTATCTGTACAGAGCAATCCATAATGAATTGCCTAATCAATATTAGTGGGTGTTTTTTCTCCTGCAGACGTATAAAGGGTCAAATATATGCAGGGGATCAGGCCAATATGTATGACTTGTTATGCAGAATGTTTAAGATTTACTACCATCATTTACTTAATGAAAAGGAGACCTACTGTTGTGTGTGTAGGAAGGAGAACTTGGAGGATGGGTCGAGCCAGCTGATAAAAACGAAACGGTCTCACAAATGGGTACCACTGACGTATCCCTCCTTTCTTCATTAGCAATGGCTGGAAAGGAAATAGATTAAAAAGTAGATGTTGGGAACGGCACATGGCTCCACCACCAATTTTGCTCTACTTTGAATTGGCCGCTGGTGGACCAGGGATCCAAGTTCGGTGAAGTTCTGGATATGGGCAAGTTCTTCAGCATGAATTAGTCAGAGACCTTCTACCTATTGGTGAGAGGTTTTTTTCCTGGTCATTGGGTTAAGCTGTACAGTTTATGTTGAATGCCTATCTCTGTTTGCAGTCTAACTAAGTTATTGAGTTTTTTTTACAGATGAACAGAGTTGGAAGGGACCCTGTAGATCATCTAGTCCAACTCATTGCCCAAGCAAACCCTACACTATTTCTGACAGATGGCAGTCCAGTCTCTTCTTGAAAGCCTCCAGTGATGAAGCTCCCACAACTTCCAAAGGCAACTTTTGTTCCATTGGTTTGATTGCTCTCATAGTCAGGAAATTCCTCCTTATTTCCAGGTTGAATCTCTCCTTGGTCAGTTTCCATCCATTATTCCTTGTCTTGCCTTCCAATGCTTTGGAAAATAGCTTGACCCCATCCTCTCTGTGGTGGCCCCTCAAATATTGGAAGATGCTCTCCTGTGTCTCCCCTGGTCTTTCTCTTCCCTAGACTAGCCATGCCCAGTTCCTGCAACCATTCATCATCATGTCCGACCCATCGCAACCCCATGGACAACATTCCTCCAGGCCTTTCTGTCCTCTACCATCCTCTGGAGTCCATTCAAGCTCACGTTGACTGCTTCAGTGACTCCATCCAGACCCCTCATTCTCTGCCGTCCCCTTCTTCTTTTGCCATCCATCGTTCCCAGCATGAGGCTCTTCTCCAGTGAGTTCTTCTTCCTTCTCATTAGGTGGCCAAAAGATTTGAGTTTGCTCTTCAGGATCTGGCCTTCCATCAGTTGATTGTTCTCCCTGTCAGGAAATTTCTCCTTATTTCCAGGTTGAATTTGTCCTTGTTCAATTTCCATCCATTATTCCTTGCCTGACCTTCTGGTGCTTTGGAAAACAGCTTGACCCCTTCCTCTCTGTGGCAGCCCCTCAAATATTGGAAGACTGCTATCCTGTCTCCCCTGGTCCTTCTCTTCATTAGACTAGCCATAGCCAGTTCCTGCAACCATTCATCATATGTTTTAGCCTCCAGTTCTCTAATCATCCTGGTTGCTCTTCTCTGCACTCTTTCCAGAGTCTCAACATCTTTTTTATAGAGTGGTGACCAGAACTGGATGTAGTACTCTAGGTGTGGTCTTACTAAGGTGTTACTAATATCCCTTCTCTAGAAACCCACATTCTGTCCATGAGATCTCCAGGAAAAGTGAAGGGTTAACCCTGAGTAGATAAGACACCTCTGTGTAAGATCCTAAGTATCCCTAATAAGGCTAATTAGCTTCCATAATAGTTTTTTTCTAAACTTTATATAAGATGATTAGATGACGTAAGAGGAACGTTTTCTTCCTAGCATGCATGGCTGAAATAAGAAATTCTGCTTTATATTTTAATTCGCTTGTGAGAACTTCCATTTCATCTTTTTTAATAATAGAATTGGGCCTAAAACTGGCAAAAAAGGGAACCTACCCTTTGTGCTTCTGAAGCATTTAAGCTCTTGATTCTGCAGATAAATATAGCCGAGTTCCTATTACTCATCCAGAGTCTCCCACATCTGTTTTATGTTTCATTAATAGCTCTGGAAATGAAACCCTCAACCAGGCTGTTCCCCCCCCCCCCCTGTTCGAGGCATGTGGACCAAGAAAAAGTGGATTCACCAATGTCTCTAAGAAGCTTTGTCTGGAGTTCAGGAAGAGCTGCCAAATCCACAAATCACGTTTGAGTGGCAATCCTATATTGGCCTAGAATAAAAACCAAATGGTGCTTTCATCATCTTGTTGTTAGTTGCGAAGTCGTGTCCGACCCATCGCGACCCCATGGACAACGTTCCTCCAGGCCTTCCTGTCCTCTCCCATCCTCTGGAGTCCATTCAAGCTCACACTGACTGCTTCGTGACTCCATCCAGCCACTTCATTCTCTGTCGTCCCCTTCTTCTTCTTTTGCCCTCCATCGTTCCCAGCATGAGGCTCTTTTCCAGGGAGTCCTTCCTTCTCATCAGGTGGCCAAAATCTTTGAGTTTCCTCTTCAGGATCTGGCCTTCGAAAGAGCAGCCAGGGTTGATCTCCTCTAGGACTGACCGGTTGGATGGCCTTGCAGTCCAAGGGACTCAATGCAGGAGTCTTCTTCTCCAGCACCAGAGTTCAAAGGCCTCCATTCTTTGGTGCTCAGCCTTCCTTATGGTCCAACTTTCACAGCCATCCATTGCAACTGGGAAAACCATCACCAGAGCCGAGGTGGCGCAGTGGTTAAATGCAGCACTGCAGGCTACTTCAGCTGACTGCAGTTCTGCAGTTCGGCTGTTCAAATCTCACCGGCTCAGGGTTGACTCAGCCTTCCATCCTTCCGAGGTGGGTAAAATGAGGACCCGGATTGTTGTTGGGGGCAATATGCTGACTCTGTAAACCGCTTAGAGAGGGCTGAAAGCCCTATGAAGCGGTATATAATCTAACTGCTATTGCTATTGCTATTGCCTTGACTAGAACACACTTTTGTTGGCAGGGTGGTTCATCACCCTACACGTGGGTAAAGCAGGACCGAGTAAGCATGAGATCAACCTTGTTTTGGAAGTCAACTGGAAGAGGAAACCAGGTCTGGGCAGGTTCATCCCACCTCCTCTCGTTATTTGTACTTTCAAAATGAGTTGATATGACCTTCCTTAATTATTCTCCCAGCTACTCTTTTAATTGCTGTTCAAATTGCCAACCTGAGAATTTGCTTTATTAACAATTTTTCAAAGTTAATTGTCTCATCCTTTCAGGTAGAGAGAGGTCTGGTTCATGCTTTGGGCTCCGTTTACCGAGATATCTTTGGTTTGGGCTTAGCGAAATATGTGAATCTGGCCTTGTGGTTTTGCAAACAATGCTTTATTGTTCAGTGTAAATGATCCCAACCTATTGTGTCTTTTTCAATGAGGCTTAGCTCAAGGTATGAATCACACCTGTCTCTGGCAGAGAAGATCTGCCTGTAATAGTCAAAGAAGAGTAGCATGGTTTGTAGAAAGGGTAGACAATTTTTAAATTCTTGAGCAAAAAAAACCTGGGTTCATGCGTTGGGCTAAATTGTAGCGTACTGAATAAGCCTCAGGTGACTAGATTCATATCCTGAGCTATAAACCTTGTCCTACAGCCCATAATTGCCAGCAGATGGTTGAATAATGTTTGTAAAACCAACCAGTAATTTTTCTGTTCAATATGCAAACTCTTTGCTGCATGTATCTGCCCTTAAATTTCTGATAGCTTTTCCATGTTTCAAAACATTTGCCATCCGAATTATTTTTCATAATGGTCAACCTAGAAGCCAACAAATTAGCATCCCTCCGAATTTCATGGACAAATGCTGGAAGAGCAGGTGAAGCAGGAGATGACCTGGCTGAGCGTGAGGGAGGAGGAGTCAAACATGTTATCAGTCTCAACTTCTTTGGTCACCACAAGAGATCTAGGTTTGATCCTCTTGAATTCCTTTGACCCTTATCTACTTCCAACTCGCTTCGACAGTTGGTAGTTCAGATTCTTGTAGAAACTGTTAGCATACAATTCGCCTATAGAGTCATTTGAACAGCCTGGATTCCTGATATATCTGTACTTGACAGATACTAGGTTTATATTTCAGTATTGTCAGGGTAGAATCGTGGTTGTGTTGACATCAACAGATTCCAGAGAAAGTGCAATTCCAGAAGTCATCCGTCCTGAGATTGTAGGCAATCTGAAACTTCAAGTAAAAAACAGTGCCTTTAATTAAAAGCTTCCTGTTTCGAGGGTTTTGTTTCTTAGACCAGGTGCAGAATTGCTAATGTATTGTCTCTTTTCTTTTTAAATTTACAGCCCACCTTTTTAGATAGTAAGTGCTTTGTGAGAGGCTCAAAGCTAAAACATAAAAGCTATACAAAGCTTAGGAAATACATAAAACAATAGCTGTCGGTTAAGGCAGATGAAACAATATGGAACTCAATATATAAAAGTGTATTTAGTCGGCCTTCGTCCCCTATGGCTGCATGGCGGAAAAAGTATATTAAACGATTGGTTTCTTTCCATTTTTCTCCATCTTCTCTTCTTCATTTCACATCAAAACAGGGCGAATGTGACACAAGTCTAAGGCAAATATAGATGGCAGAGAACAAAAGCTGGCAAAATAAGAAGCATTCAACATTCATCTCTCTCTCTCTCTCTCTCTCCTCTCTCTCTCTCTCTCTCTCTCTCTCTCTCCCTCTCTCCCTCTCCCCCTCTCCCCCTCTCCCCCTCTCTCTTTCTCTTTTCCCAAGAAGCATCGGAAGACCCTTAGCCACCGAATTTGATGGTGTGGAATCTCCATTTTTATTTCTGATGGTTGCAAAGGAGCCTGCCACAACCACCCTCAAAATTCAACATTCAGTTGCAAGTCCTCCCAGAAGAATGGGGAGGAAAAGCATCAGAGTTGCATCTCACAGCCCCATCTTTACCGCTGTAGAAGTCTCAAGGTGATGACATATTTGGG